>NC_134483.1:419950288-420250288 GCF_040206685.1 Ascaphus truei | reverse complement strand
ACAAGGGAAGTCAACAACGGGATTTAAACCAGTTTCACCTGCTCCAAAGTAAAGAATGAGAAATGAATCTCTTTATGGTGCTTCTAAATCTAGGATTGTGCAATGATGGCAATATAGCCTAGGAGTCCGGGGTATAGTAGTTCAATGAAAAAATGTGTGTATATGTGACAGGGTATATAGCTCACCATATAAAGCCCAACATGGACAGAAAAAATGAAACCACATGGAAGCCCTTATATAAAGGGACTCCCAGTGCAATCACTATGTGGAGGGAAAAGTGTCCTGAACCATAGGCTGGAGCCCTGCAAAAACCCTATAGTCACTGTGACAATAAACATATTAAAGAGTAAGTAACTCACATTGTAGACCCCTTCTGCTCCATAACAGCGTGCATCCGTTCCGTTGAGTAGATAAAGTTTGCGTGGAGAGATGGTGGAGCACTGCAAAAAAATAGGGCTGGAGGCAGATCTGTGAGAAATAAAAATGCTTTAATCCAAATGCATGGTAGCAACAGCTACATTAAAAGGGTCCTCTAACGCGTTTCGCGCTTTAGTAGCACTTTATCAAAGAGTGATACCTGTGGGTTTCTTCATCAGGGTTTCGAAACGCGTTGGCAAAGCTACTAACAGTATTGCCTTCAACTGTACTGTCCTATTACGCGAGCTGACCCAGTGAAATCGGCGCCAATATCGGCGAGAACCCCGCGGTGACGTCACCAACCCGGAAGGGTCTGAACGGAGGGGAGAGAGAGGATTCCAGCTAGCGTGGAGCTCCGCTTTGAAGCAGCATTCTATGAGAGAGCAGCACACATTTGACTCGTCTATGGGAGAAAGAACTTTCAGAGACTCCATACTTACCTAAGCAGGGACCTGTGTCCGAGGCACCAGCGTCCATATCCATGTGAGGACATCTGATCCGGCTTCCACGTGGTGTTTGGGTAACATTATCCCGAAATTGCTTGTTTAACATCACCTTGATGTACGCACGATACTCACCTTACTTATTGTTTATGTCAATATAATTTTTAATACACTATGAGCGTTGTGCGCTGTGTTTTTTCTGTTTTTATCTGTTAGCTTTAGGGGGTTCCTGAGCCCTCCCTTCACCGCAGCTGCAGACGCTCTGATTTGTTCAAATAAGGTCACGTATTCTACTTCATTATTTATCACCTCACATATAACATTAGTTGCGCACTTTTCTTTTTTCCACTCAGCAGAGAAGATGGGAAGCACTGCCTCATAAGACAAAGAGCCTGGGCGTGCAAGAGAGGTAGCCACTTTACCATAAGTGTCCCGCTGGTTGCTCCTGGTGTGGCGGGGATACAGAGGACAGCGCTCATAACAGGGGGATTGGACCTCACCAAGGTGCTGTGTGTGCTCGATGGATCCCCCCAGGTACGTAAGTTCCCCGCCGGAAGGCTGGGGAAAAGAGTGAGCCCCATTCAGCGTGCCTCCTCCAAGTACAATATGGCCACCACAGCATGAGGAGGAGAGGAAGCGCAGAGGAGAGAGAAGCATCTGCGGATCCAGTGAGGAGAGAAGGGGAGGCTGGTGATAGCAAACGGCAGAAGGTAGGATCCCCTTGACAGCTCAGAGCCAAGTGATTCCCTGAGAACAGGCTGTGAGACCCAGTGGAGAGAAAGGGAACTGGGTTCAAGGTACAAGCCTTAGGGGGGGAGGAAGATGCAGGACTGCAGTATCAATTAATCTCTTTATGTCCCTCTCTGGCCTGGGTTTATGAGCCAACTACATCTATTCTACACTTACAATTACATTTGTCATTTACAACTAAATCCACTCCACAAAATCCCACCTACAGGGGAGAAGGAGGGGGAATCTAGAGAGACTCTTTGCAGATTATCCCAGTTCATTCAAAAATGAATAGGTGCGGGAGGAGAGGAGGGGCGGCCATCTTGCCCTGAGCTGCTGCAGGAAACATACTGTCATAGTGCAGAAAAGCTATCATCAGGGCCAAAACACTTCATAATCTAGGCCTTTAAAGAACAATCACAATCAGAGCTTCATCTTGGCTACCTAATGTCACAGACCCTGACAGATAAATAAACCAATGCCAATAAACAATATCCATCTGCACCGTTATAGCTGCAGGGGTTACCAACCTTGTGCCCCTTAAGAACTACTAAAATAGGAGTAATTAAAATTAAAACAAAGATGTCTCTCAGAGGCGCACACGTGGCGTAGTCCACAATGACCATCTGAAACAGGCTACATGAGGCGGCGGGTCTACAAAAGATTTTAACAATATAAGAAAAACAGACAAGGCATAGGTCGGAGGAGTTACCTGGAATTCTTCAAGATGGCTCCAAAAATGCCGACCCAGCAGGATTTCTTTAAGATAAAGGAGAGAAACAGACCGGGCCGGTCAGAAAGCAGGGTGACATCTCCTGCACAGTCAGACGCAGAACCCAAACATGAGATATGCGCACAATTGTCAACTAAAAAAAGACATTGAGAACCTATACGCAAACTTAAAGACCCTGCTCCACCAAGAACTGCAAAGCGCACTTAAAGATATCAGATCAGAGGCCAGCTCGATAGGAAAACGCTCAGACAAACTGGAACATAACGTGGATGAAGTCATTAATAATCAGACTACTATGGACACCGAGATGCTGGCCCTAAGATCAAAAATGGCTGACCTGGAAGAGCAACAGGAGGATCAAGAAAACAAAATAATAACCTCAGATTCAAAAACATACCAGTAATGGTCACAGATCTTGAAAAAGGAACAACTGAGTGGTTACAGACCCTCTAAACGGAGATGCCCCCATCAGCATTAACCCTTGATAGAGCTCATAGAGCGCTTAGACCGAGATCACAAGCAGGAGATAGAGCAAGAGATGTGGTTGTGCGCCTTCATTATTTATAATCCAAAGAAGCAAGCCTAGTGCTGGCACGGAAAAAAGAAGGACTTAAATGGGGAGACACGTGTTATTAGACGTGTGCAACAACCTTGTACCATCAACACTGATAAAAAGGATGGCCCTGAAATATATGACAAACACTTTGAGAGACAACGAAATACGGTATAAGTGGGGTTTCCCATTCCGTCTTATGGCCACCAGAAATGGAATGCAAGCTCACATGAGAGATCCAGAAGAGGGAGCGGTCTTCCTAGAAAGGCTGTGATTGAAATGACCAGAATCAATGATCCAGGAATGAGGCAGACCGCCACTCGCCAGACCCATCTGGAAAGAAGTCGGCAGGCGAACCATGCAATATAAAGGAAAGCCAAAAGAGACCAGAATTCCTAAATCTGGGCAAAACCTGTTGCGGCAGACAAAGAGAAAATCCGATGTAAATAACTATGCCAAAAAAAGCTAAGAGACTGTGATGATTAGCAGCTCAACAAAACCAGATAAGGACAAACAATTTTATACTGTACTTCTAAATTCCCCATAGATTAGCGGGTAATCTGAAGGTTGGAATTCCCATTATAATTGAGAGTAGTTTGAGAGGAGTTACAAATGGGGAGAAATGTAATCTATAATAATAGAACCAGATAAAGTTAAGTAGTATTATGAAGTACAGCTCAACCCCGTTATAGCGCGATCCGCTTTAACGCGGGTTGCTTATAACGCGGATCCGCTTATAACGCGGATCCGCTTATAACGCGGTTCTAGCGTGGACCCCGAATTTAAAAAATAAATAAATAAATACATTTTTATAAAAAAAAAATTTTTTGCACACTCACTGCACACTGCACACTGCACACTGTACACACTCACTGCACACTGCATACATTCACAGCACGCTGCATACACTCACAGCACACTGCATACATTCACAGCACACTGCACACTCTCAAAGCACACTACATACACTCACAGCACACACTCAAAGCATTGCATACACTCACAGCACACTGCATACACTCACAGCACACTGCACACACTCACAGAACACTGCACAGCACACACTCATGACACACTGCATACACTCACAGCACACTGCATACACTCACAGCACACTGCACACTCATAGCACACAGCACACACTCACAGCACACACTCACAGCACACTGCATACACTCACAGCACACTGCATACATTCACAGCACACTACACACACTCAGCACACTGCACAGCACACTGCATACACTCACAGCACACACTCACAGCACACACTCACAGCAAACTGCATACACTCAAAGCACACTGCATACACTCACAGCAAACAGCATACACTCAAAGCACACTGCACACACTCACAGAACACTGCACACACATAGCACACTGCACACACTCACAGCACACTGCACACACTCACAGCACACTGTATACACTCACAGCACACTGACACACACACAGCACACTGCATACACTCACAGAATACACTCACAGCACACTGCATACACTCACAGCACACTGCACACACTCACAGCACACTGCACACACACACACAGTCTCACACAGTCAAATACACACACACACACACACAGAGACACACTGTCTCTTTAAAAAAGCTTGCTCTCGCAAGACGGAAGCAGAAGCAGGAAGCAGAGACAGGGAGAAGAGCTGTCAGATGCCGGGTATGTGCTACGTGCTGTTGCCACTGCCTCACCGGGTCTGGGAACGCTGGGAGAGTTCTCAGCTTTCCCCCTCCGGCGGACGTGGTACCACCACAAAAAAAAATTTCGGCGTCCATTTTTTTCCGCGACCCCGTTTATAACGCGGTGGTCGCAGGTAGCCCCCTAGGACCGTGCTATAATGGGGTTAAGCTGTATTATGCTTGAACAATCCTAGATTGGTGGATAGTTCGTAGACTAGAATAACCACTATATTTGAAAAGCAACATTAAAGTAGTTAAAAGTAGGGGGAAAACAGAGTTTAGTAAGCAGAAATTATGAAATTATGTAAAAAAAGTTTCAGTTAATTTATATATATGGTTTTCATATGTATGGTTTGGTCTGTTTAATTGTGTTTCTTCATTTTAGAGTGCATTATATACACAGTGCATTATATACTGTATTGAGGGGGGAAAAATATATGCTAGAAATGATAAAAAATTAAAAGAGAGGGGTGGCCATACTATTAGCAAGGAAATCTCCATTTAAGGTAGATAAGTTAAGAAGGGACCCTGAGTGAGGGTACCTAATACTCACGGGGGACGAATACGATTCACAGATAGCCCTGGTCAATGCCTATGCACCAAACGAAAACAAGAGAACATTGTTTACAAAATTATTCAGATTAATAGGTTAAAAATAACTAGGTTGCATAATCTTAGCAGGAGACTTCAAAATAGCTTTAAATGAAAATCAAGATAGATCTAAACCTGCTTTAAATACAACTCTGGCATCTAGAAGTGGGGAGAGGAAAGTGTTAAAAGAGGGACTTAAAGAGTTTGATCTAAGATATGCATGGAGAGATGAATCCCCAGAAAATAGATTTTTCTTTTTATTCGGTACCTCATAAAGTATACACAAGGATAGTTTATATATTTGTAGATTCTCTTCTAATCGCGAAAATAACAAAAGCCACAATGCACCCAATTTCATGGTCAGATCATGTCCCAGTAGAGGTTCAGATTGAAGATTTACATAAGAAACCAAGTAAAGGGACATGGAGACTAAATGAGTCACTACTGAAGATTCCAGAGGTTACATCAGAAATTAGCAAAGAGGCAAATAATTATTTCCAAACTAATGAAGGTAGCGTGGCATCACCCTTTACATTATGGGAGGCCCATAAGGCCTTGGTCCCGCTGCGTCCGGTGGCGCGTGTGGCCGCGTGCGCGTGCGCCACCAGCCCCTTACCTTCAATCTGTTGATCCCCGCTGCCTCCTCCCTCCGTGGCTCACTACGTGCTGTGACGCATCAGCCGGCCAGCACTACCAGAAGATGGTGTTCTGGAGCGTTGACGCGTCACGTGGTGCGCGTGTGAGCCAATGAGGAGGTAAGCAGGGGAGCAGGGAAGGAGCTCGTAGGGAGGCGGCCTGTTGAGCTGTGTGTCACGGCTTTTTTTTTTTTGCCGCCTCAGTTTTTTGCCGGCTCAGATCATGCCAGAGTTTGATCGTATCTCCGGGCTCCTGCACATCGGAGGAGGGGAGGGGGGTAGGAACGGACAGACCCTCCGTTCAAACCACGCCCTCCCCCCCACTTAAACCACGCCCCCCCACTCCGGCTCCCGCTCCCTACAGACCGCTAGTAGCGGTCTGTGCCTGTCAGCGCGCTGCCTCCATGCAGTGCGGGTGCGCTGACTGAGGGAGCGGGGCCTTAGCCTAAGGCAGATGTGAGAGGCAAACTCATAATTGTTGGAACACATAGAAAGAGAGAGACAGAAACATACTCTAATCTTGCAAGAGAAGATAAATACTTTAGAAGATGCACATCAAACAAATCACAATATAATAATTGAAAAACAATGACTGGATCTAAGGGGGAAATTCAATTTGTGCCTTACTGATAAAGCTGAAAAGGCATGTACAAAACAACATTTCTATGAGAAGGCAAACAAGGCCGATACAATGTTGGCTACAAGATTGACGAAAGATTGGATGCAATATAGAATACAGAGGGGGCTATGCACTAAGCTCAATGGCTTTGCGTTCTGATTTTGCAAAAAAGCAGGTTGGTTAAAAAGTGAGGCCGGGGACGCGATTCACTAAGGCCTTGAGCCCATTTTTTAACGTACCTGCTCAAAATAGCTCAGAACAGCCACAGCGTACGTGTTGCTTTTTTTCCCCCTGCTAGCGTTCTTAACCTTTACGTACGCTAGCTGATAGAAAAAAAGCCGCATGTAACATTTGCATGGAGATTTGCCATCTCCATGCAAGACTGTTACAGGCGATCGTACACTAAATAAATACATTTTAATAATAGTGTACATGAGCAGGGGGTCTCAGGACCTGAACCGCATTGGTTTCAGGTCCGAGGACCCCCTACTTCAGGAGATATAGGCCCCGTTATGGGGTGCCGGTATCCCCTGCAGTTTAAAGCTCCCGCGTCACGTGACCGGGACATTTAAATTCTGCAGAGGGATACCGGCACCCCATAAAGGGGCCTATATCTCCTGAAATGTAGGGTGTCCCCGAGGCTGAAACCAATGCGGTTCAGCTCAGGAGACCCCCTGCTCATCTACACTAATATTAAAACACATAACAATAAATAATAATTCATTACCGTAGCGGCTATCCGCTATCGTAATGAAGCTGCATTAATGTACATTTTAAATAATAGTGTGCGGGAGCAGGGGGTCCCCTGTGCTGAACCGCATTGTTTTCTGCCATCTTTATAGCGTCCAAGACGCGACGTGGGCTCAATAAAGATGGCATCCACACTGGCACCGATGCCCCAAACCGGGGCCTGTAACTTGGGAAGCAGGGGGTCTCTGAGGCAGAAATCAATGCGGTTCATCTCAGGGGACCCCCTGCTCCCGCACACTATTATTAAAATTTAAATTAATGCAGCTTCATTACCTTAGTGGATAGCCGCTAAGGCAATGAAGGGGTTAAGGCACATTAGCATGTTTATTGGGGACAATTTCCCCCAATAAACAACACACATCACCCCCACCCCCACCCCCACCCCCACCCCCTAACACATACAGTACTGTATATGGGCAAAAAAACTATTATCCACATATGGATAATAATTCATTTGCCCATTTTAAATACATATAAATTACAATAAATACAGTCAATATATATTACACTTACCTTTTACAGGCACCCACGATGAAGTCCGTCTTCATCCTCATCTTCATCCTGCCCATACCCCATCCGATGCTGCAAAACAGACACAAGAATAAAAACATCCAATGTAATGTCCCCTAGCCCCTTAATCACCATAGCAGTTATTAACCGCTACATGCATTAAGGGGTTAACCCACCCTCCCCCACCACTCGGGAGGCCTACATACCCTCCCCCACTATCCCCTCACCCCATGAGGCCTAACCACTCTCACCTACTACCCAGCCGGGAGGCCTACCCACATACCCTTGGGGCCTGACGGGTCACCTCACAGACCTACAGGTTACCAGCAACTTGTTTCATACAGGTTCTGGAGGTCTGTTGGTGGGTCCTTCCAGACACCATAACCCACCAGGTGGTCTCCTTTGGTCACCGTGGGCCACAATTGGGTCCCCACGGTAGGCCCCGGATGTCTGGGAGCCCTGGGTCAGACCCACAGGTGTCTGAGGGGCCTCGGTTGTTCCCACTGGGGTCTGGGGACCCACGGGTGGGCACAACGGGTCCACGGTGCCCCCACAGATGTGGGGCCACCGGTTCTTCCCCGCACACTAGGGGTCCACAGTGCCCCCACATTATCGGATAATAGCCGCAAAGGTAATTAAGGGTTTAAGCCACCCTGGCCTGATACCCACCCTTCACCCATTCATTTGTACAGTGGCTTCATCATGCAACTATATATACACACACATATATATATATACACACATGATGAACCAATATACAAATAAATGTAGAAGGGTTATAAAAAACATGCTCTACTACAAATACCACTTCTCCATACAGACACAGTACAAGAAGAGAGCGGAAGATACAAGAAAGAAGAATACAGATGAAGATGGATTACAACTAGAAGACCCGTGGATTATTTTGGTTTATTATTTTATTGTTTATTATTATATGGTTTATTATTTTATGGGTTCCTGTGCGTGGATTGGTTCGAGAGTAAGCTGTTCAATGGGAGTCGGTGAGTGGGTCAAGTAATGGTAAGTGAACAAAAGAAATGTATTTTATTTAACTTGTTCAATTTTTTTTGTTTTTTTTACATGTGTTTTTTTTTTATTTTTTAGATAATTTCTTGCCACTGTATGTATGTATGTATGTATGTATGTATGTATGTATGTATGTATGTATGTCTAGATCGATATATACATACAGGGTAAGAAATGGTTTGGTAGGAAATGCTTGTATTGCTGTGTTTAAAATGATTTTGGCTATGCTGCTATGCATAAATGTGTGTAATGTATTTTTGAATTAAATAGATGTAATTTTTGGTCTTGCATTGTGTACTTTAGGTTAGGGTGAGGCTTGCTTTTGTATATTGTACTCTTTTTGGTACTTATATTTTGTCTGATAGTAACTTGTTCGGTTTAACGATAGAAATAGTTAATTGTTTAATTGTTATGGATGGAATTTAAATTGTTTAGTGATTTGATTAATTAATGCTAATTGATTTATGGTGACTTGATTGGTTTAAATAGTATACTTGTTTGGATGTATTGGTATTTTGTTTGGAATATTTGGAATTGAATTGATATCTGAATGTAATTGCAATATATTGGCTATGCATTTTGTTGGCAACGGAGGACAAGGATTTTGCTGGCGACGGGGGCTTCTTATTGATGAGGTCAGTAGAACTTTATTTATGTTATTATGCTAGTTAATGTGTTTAATAATGGGCAAATAATGTATTATCCATATCTGGAAAATAGTTATTTGGCACATTCTTGTACTTTATGTGTTGGGGGCGGGGGGTGGATGTATGTATTGAATGTATAGGTCAGGGTTATTTTTTTTACATACAGGGTTGCTCCTTTGGTCTGCGAGAGACCTCTGGAGACCACCTGAGGTATCCTCGGCTTTTCACGGGTATCAGGCTGCGTGGTCCACGGGGGACACCTGCGGGGAAGAACCGGTGGCCCCACATCTTGGGGGCACCACAGACCCGTAGTGTGCGGGGAAGAACTAGAAGTAGAAAGAAAGAAGTAGTTCATTGAGAGAGGAGAGGTTTTGTGTACATCATTACTGCTGTTTAGATACTGTACACTTGACTGTACAAACAGTTCAGACTGTACACGACACCCCCCCCCCCTCTCTCCCAGTCCATCCTTTTTTCCTGAAAAGACAAGAAAACAAAAAATTAGTGCAGTTATGTGCGTACTGTATTATGGCATTGTGTGCTGTGGAGTACTGTTAAACTAGTCTATACTGGAACTACTGTATACTGTGACTACTGTTAAATAGTTTGGAACCAGGTGGCTGGTTCTGTTCTCTCTGGAAATAAATAAATTGAGCAGTTAGGTGCATACTGTACTGTATTATGGCATTGTGTACTGTAGCTACTCCATATTGGACTACAGTACGCTGTTAGCACTGTCAAACAAGTCCTTTCTGGAACTACTGTGTACTCTGACTACTGTTAAATACCTTGTAACCAGATGGCTGGTGCTGCTCTCTCTGGAAAGAAAGAAATTGAGCAGTTACTGTACTGTACAGTAGGTGCATACTGTATTATGGCATTGTGTACTGCATAGCTACTCCATATTGGACTACATAATGCAGTAACCGTAGTACTTTCAAACTAGTCTATACTGGAACTACTGTATACTCTGACTACTAGGAAAGAAAAAATCTGTGCCATACTTACCTGTATCATACTGTACTTACAATACTACAGTACAGTACTTCAGTATACCATACTACCTTCCTGATGCTTGCCCATTACGCGCGATCACAATGGGGAACACAGTCGCAATATGGTCTATATATTTATTGCATCGTTCCACGGTGAGTACATTGTTCCAAAAACTCAGTATGCCTTTCGCCAACTCATCCTTTTTGGAGGGTTTCACGACTTTTCGGATATGGTCCTTCAGCTGATGCCAGACCATTTCGATCGGATTGAAGTCTGGCGATCTGTCATTGGAAAAAAAGGACAATTAGTTAAGAGATACAGTACACTGTAAAAACAGTGGGAAAAAAATGAGACACGGTTACCGCACTTACTCCGCTGGAGTCTTCACCCAGTTGATACCACGCTCAAGGATATGCGCTGTTGATGCGGTGTGCTTCGGATCGTTGTCCTGGTAGAAATGGTGACCATCCGGGAACTCGCGTGTGATGTATTCCACAATCTCAGGAACAATTTTTTCTTGGAAGAAAGCTTTATTCATGATTCCTATAACAAGAAGAGAAAAGTGCTCAAAAAACTGCACACTAGTACAGTACAGTGCATAAGGCTACATTATATTTTATATATTTTACCTTCAAAGATGACAATGCATCCTGGTCCATGCCTAGAGATGGCACCCCACACATGCATCTTCACTGGGTGTTTTGGCCGCGGCTTCATAGATATGCGACCTTTTTTGTGGAATGCAAAGGTGGCAAATCTCTCCAGCGATACAGTAGACTCGTCAGTGAAGATGCAATCCTGGAAAGTTTCTCCACTGTCGATCCATGCCTGGGCCTGGACCACTCTCTTGATTTTGTTAACGTCCCTTATCATGGGGTACGCTCTGTAATGACAAGGAATAAATAATTTTAGCGGTACAGTACAGTTTCTTAAACAACACTTTTACCTCCTGTACTGTCCAGTACTAACCTCACACGTCCATATTTCCATCCAATTCTGCATCTCATCTTCTTTATGCTGGTCTCGGATACAGTCAGATTGTGATTTTCCTGCAGAGTGTATTTGACCCTTAATGCACTCTTCTCATCATTCTCCTCACTTATTTTATCGACCAGAAGAGTTGTCCAGTTGTCATTGTACAGAAAAACAATCCGGTAAGTTACAGTGCAGTAGGCCACAAGCACAGTACATCATTTGGAGTAAAAATAGTATACAATGAGATATTGTTTTATAAATATGCAGCAATATAAAAAATATATATACTGTTGTAATATAAATATACCGAAATAACTAAAATATTAGATACAGTCGATCTACAGTACACAATATATTGTTCTATTAATATGCAGCAATATAAAAAATATACATATACCGTTGCTATACTGTATAAATATACCGAAATAACTATAAAATTAGATACAGTAGATCTACAGTGCACAATATATTGTTCTAATAATATGCTGCAATATAAACAATATACAGTATATAATGTTGCTATATAAATATATCGAAATAACTATAAAATTAGATACAGTAGATCTACAGTACACAATATATTGTTCTAATAATATGCAGCAATATAAACAGTATACAGTATATACTGTTGCTATATAAATATACCGAAATAACTATAAAATTAGATACAGTAGATCTACAGTACACAATATATTGTTCTAATATGCAGCAATATAAACAATATACAGTATATACTGTTGCGATATAAATATACCAAAATAACTATAAAATTAGATACACTGGCGACACACTTTATTCGAGCTTGGCTAGTCCCACGAATTCGGGTATACCCGGGTGTATTGAGGTTTGTGACTGTTTTCTGCCCGAGTGCATTGAGTTATTTTCCAAGCAGGGATTGAAGCATTTTATTCCCGCTGGCTGCAATACTGCACAGTATATATATATATACTGCATTACAATTCATGAATTTATGCCATCTGGTAGACACGCGAAGCATTGCAGCCTATTAAATCCTAATCATTATCATTTAACAGATCAGCCACCCATCAGCCAGGCATGAACCCAGGCTGGGAAGGCAAATGCAACGGGGCTTGTCAGAGGTGAGGAGTGGCGCATTCCAGGTATCTGCCAGGTACATACCGGGTATTTGCTCGAATAAAGTGTGTCGGTGCAGTACAGTAGATCTACAGTACACTATTACAGTACACTAGTAGATCTACAGTACAATATTTTATAAAAAAATAAATAAATTTAGTTATATAAATATACTTACGCGTTAGTTACCATTGCTGTCCTTTTGCGTTGTCTGGTTTTTCCGTGTGCATGATAGCTCACGGTGGTTGCTGGCACAAAGATGCCTGAAGTAGCTAACCAGCGTGGGATAGCAGCAATTCAGTGTCCGCTCGTGTACATCTCCTTAATTCGCATGCTGAGCTCCTTTGATATCTTTTTAACAGGCATTGCTGCGAGTAGAAAGAAATACAAACACAAGAATGTATATTCGATGTATAGTCGATGTGTATTCAATGTGCAGTGAATCCACAAAATGGATGGTGTATTTATACGGTAATGACTCACATTAGAGTATGCCCACTTTCAACACCTGTACCTCGTCGCCATGCATAAAAGGTTACACACTTTGCATAGCCCACGACTCAATGATCTTTATCTGAACTTGCCCTTGTCCAGATACTGCATTGTGCCATCTGCTTCCATGGATCAACCCCGATTCCACGGACGCAGGAAGCCACTCGCCTCTGCCATGTCTATCACACTGAAAAAGCGAAAGGCGGCAGCCGTTTCCACGCTAAGGCCAAAGCGACAGGCTAAGGCCAATAAAGAAAACCTTCTGCTGACTCCAAAGGCTAATGGTTTTAATAGACGTCAGCCTTATTATGTCAAGAAGAAATACGGTGATGTACACTCAACACAAAACAAATGGCAGCCAACCCATCGAACCCGCAGACCACTTCCTCCCATACGCTTCAACGACTCTGCCGCCGCTCTCCCGGAAATCTTCAGCCCGTCTTCTCCACTACTCGTCCTCGACGCTGCCGCCGCCCTCCTGGAAACCCACAGGCCATCTTCGCCAGTGCTCTTCGACGACGCTGCTGCTGGAGCCTCTGAAATCCACGGTCACTTTCTCCTTTGCGCTTAGACGACTCTGCCGCTTCTCGCCCGGAAATTCAGAGGTCACTTTCTCCATTCCTCTTCGACGACGCTGCCGCTTCTCCTCTCCCGGATATCCACAGGTCACCTCCTCCACCCTTCTTCGACAATGCTGCCGTTCTCTCCATAGAACCCCTATCTCATTCTCCGTAGCACCCATCCACCCAGATGTCCACAGCACGACATGCACAAGAAGCAGCTCGTTAGACCGGATGCTGAATAGGATAAGTGTGGATATCCCCGGGAACTCTATTATGCTGGTAAAGATTGATCTGCTTCTGGAGA
Organism: Ascaphus truei; assembly: GCF_040206685.1. Taxonomy (NCBI): domain Eukaryota; kingdom Metazoa; phylum Chordata; class Amphibia; order Anura; family Ascaphidae; genus Ascaphus; species Ascaphus truei. Next base: position 420,236,514 of record NC_134483.1, on the reverse strand, counting down.
CCATGCTAAATATGGAGCAACGGATGCTAAATATGGATCAACGGATGCAGAAGATGGATCAATGGATGGAGAAGATGGATCAACGGATGGATCGACGGATGGAGAAGATAGAGACTGACATAGCGGGGATACATAATTTTCTCAGTGTTCATGTCCCTGTATCCCCGACGCCAGAGCAGGAGGGTGGCATGGATGTGATGAATGGGAGCATCAACCACCTTCCATCACCAAGCGCACCCCCTCCACCAGAAGGATTTGTGTACATGTATGCCATTGACGAGGATAACATGACAACCCCGTCAAGACCACGCCAGGAGACAACACGGCGACCAAGACAGGAGGAAAGCTTCCTCCCAGACAACCTACCCTCGCCCGCTGCCATAAGCTAACCCGCTCACAGAAGAACACCTACATTCGCTTGCATCGATACGGTGCCCGACATCATCCTGCGCGATATGCCACCGGCACTCAGGGAGAAGTATAGGGTGATGAGTGCTGGTGTACCCCACAAGTATGCCTTGTTAATTTTTAAGCACCACGTGTCCTACTTGATGTACTGCGAGTGGGCCTTCAAAGTGAACTACGAAGGAAATCGCGAAAAAAGGCGCTTCCTGACAATTGAAGAAAGACCATTCTGGATGAATTGCGGTGCTTTTTTTCAATTACAGATCCTTTAATGAAAGGCGTTCGAGACTGCATTAATGGCATTTTGCGCCATGCAAGGCATCGGCCATGGAAGGATAATCTGGTGGGGTACGCATTTGCGTGAGTGTTCAACTGTTGTAAATGTTTGGTAAATGTTTTGTTCCAGTCCCCGAGGGCCGCCAACAGGCCAGGTTTTCAAGGTTGTCCTGTTTGCGGCCCTCGAGGACTGTAGTTGTGCAGGCCTGACTGACTGTTCTGCACACCATCCTACTGTAAATGTTTTGACTTGCCGTTCTTTAATAAAGGAGATGTTGCGTTTTGTATATTTTATGAATAAAGAATTTTTTTTAATAACACCATGTGACTGTAAACCATACTGACTGACTGTAAATGTTTTTACTTTCTGTACATAAATGTTTTCACTAGCAGTAAACCATACACCTGTTGATGTTTTGAATTGCTGTGCACTTAAAATGTTTTTACATTATACAGTTTTTGTAAATAAATGTTTTTGAACTAACTCCACAATAAAAGAACATGTTGAGTTGTTTTAAATTGTTCCATTGTCTCCTTTGATACTGTAACAAAATTCTGTGTTTCTAGAATTTACACTACTGTCCAGGCATACTGTACTGTATACTGTAGGCAAGCTCAGTACTGCACATCACAAGAGTATTAAAAAAAATTGAAGACATATTCTGTACTGTACAGTTTTTACTGGTACTGTATAGAAGACACATACTGTATGTACTGTAATACATATAGAATAAATGCATTCTTTTTATTTTTTCCGGTTTATTATACAGTATATATAAAAAAGTATTGTATACTGTACGGTCGGAAAACATCAGCATACTGTTTCAGGTATTCTATCCTAATCAATAACAACGGCCACTAAACTGTAGACTCCGGTACGTGTTTTTTTAAATCCGATTCAGCAATGTGCAGGCATTGTTACACAAAGCGATATTATCCATCGAAATCCCTCCATTTGCCGTTTTTTTATCTGAGGAAAAACACAAAGAAAAGTTTTACTCTAATGGTCAATCCCCTAAAGAAGTTCCCAGTCAGTCCCACCAATAATTTTCTCGGGGGCGTCTCCTGTTCACATGCGCATGCGCCTACCGTTGATGTGATGACACGCATATGCGTTTCAAGAAGGTTCCAATGCGCATGCGCCTTGCGTTCCACCAATTGTTCAGTATCTGCAGTACTGTAGAAGCCGCTCAGCCAATGATATTGCTTACAGGAGAATCGCTTGACTTTTGAATTGCACCGATATTGATATTTTCAAAATAAAAAAAAACAGAAAAAAATACAGCAACATTACTCACCATAGAATTTCCCATTCAGCTGGCGCAGGCGCCAGGCCACTGCCAGTCCAGTATTCTTGATCATACACGTTGACAGTTGGCAGCGGGACTACTACACCTGTAGTCAGCCGATGAGGCTGGAAATCGCTTAGGCACATGCAAGCTTGCTCGAAACTGCACGCGAAATCCGGCTCAGGCTGCAGGTATCCATGCGTGGACAGACAGCAAGGGTTGTCACTGACGGTGGGACCGTTATTGGAAGCTGGTGTTGGTGCTGGCGCATTGCTTGCCAGCGACTGTCGTTTCTTAGTTGGTTTTAACACGACCTTTCGCCTTTTGCTGTCTGCATGATCATAGATACAGGAAAAACCCGGTGATACACACCAATACCCTCCAATAAATTCGGGATCAATACGATAAAAACATGGATCGCTACATAACCTTTTCCTTATTGCAAGCTTCCACACATGAGGAGCTGGCGAAAATTTGTAAAAGTCATAGTTTTCATTAAAATACTGATAAATTTGAACAACTGTTGCCATCTTATCATCTGTTGCATTAATCGCGGCCCATATTAAATACGCGTATGTTCTGTCGGGTTTTTGGAACACGGGCTGCACTTTAACACTCATGGTGGCGGGTCTCTGGAGAATAACAGAAACTGGTGTTTGTCTTTCTTTAATATGAAAAGCCTAAATTGATACATTATTGTAACCTCTTCCTTCAGTCGCAAGGCCAATTTACAATAGCCCACTGTGGTATCTTTTCTAAACGAAACACCTGCAAGTCGACACATTACTGTAGCGCATGTGCATTATAATTCATGAATTTCTGCCGTCTGCCAACGCTACGAATTGCAACCTATTAAATCCGAACCATTCTCAATAAACGCATTAACCGCGCATCAACCGCGCATCAACCGCGCATGACCCGCGGCTGAGAACGCAACATGAATGCGGAATGCGGAATGCGGCATACGTAGCATTCGGAAAAAAATCCCGGAAAAATGCGGTGATGTTTTAGAATAAAAGGGGCCGCAGCAGTATGTATTTAAAATGGGCAAATGCATTATTATCCATATGTGGATAATATTAATTTTGCCCATTACTGTATAGTATGGGTTAGGGTGGTGTATTTAGTTATAAATATTGTTTATTCTTTTTGGAGGCGTAACATTGGTACCGCAGGCCCGCGGGGACCCCCGGACTCCCGCGGGGACCCCCGGACTCCCTCGGGGACCCCCGCTTGGTGAACCAGGGACCCCCGCGGGTCAGCCAGGGACAGCTACGCGACCCCCGGGCTCCCTCGGGGACCCCCGCCGGGTCAGCCGGGGACACCCGCTGGCCTGTTGTATGGGTTTTGCTCATGCAAAAAGGTAAAGCAATAATTTTTTCTAAGTCAGGCTTTTTTTGCGTCTACTCTGACCTAACGTGTTCTGATCACCGCAACTTTCGCGTACGCTAAGGTTGCGTTGCTTAGTGCATCCCACTTAAGGGCAGAATTTAACGCAAACAGGGTTACGAATGAGCAAAGTTGGACTTAGAAAACATTCCGGAAAAAAGTCACTTTTAGAGCGGAAAGTGCCTTTTTGCGTGGCTTAGTGCATCAGGTTGAGCGCAAAATCACGTTCTTAGAGCACTTTGCGCTCAAAAAGTGACTTATCAGAGCTTAGTGCATGACCCCCAGAGTATCAGAAAAGAGAATGGGGTGTGCACAGCAAACAGCAAACCCACAGACAATAGCTAATGAATTCACCACATTTTATAAAGATCTATATAACGGAAATAAAGTGGATAAAGGGAACAACATCAAGAAAAAGTAGAGAAAATTTCTCAAAAAAATAAATTTGCCTAAACTCACATCACAAGACATAAAAACACTATCCCAGTCAATAACATCGAAAGACGTTTCAGAAACAATACAATTCTGAAAATTGCCAAAGTCCAGATGGTCTGTCCAATATATTATAAAAAAACTAGCTCACATACTAGTACCTAATCTAGTAAGGATATTTACTGAATTTTTAGTGGGAAAGAAGCTCCACAAACAATGCTTGAATCAAAAATAATATTAATACATAAAGAGGGCAAAGACCCCACACAAAGCAAAAGTTACAGACCAACATCTCTGATACCAATTATCTCAAATTTTCTAAAATATTAGCCACTAGATTGAATAAGTATCTCCCGCAGCTGATAGTTGCAGATGAGGCATGGTTTATAGGAGGTTGGCAGGCAGTGGACAACACAAGAAAACAATCAACTTTGTCCAAATAGCTTAGCGGAATAACACACCTTCAATGTTACTTTCTCTGGACGCAGAGAAAGCTTTTGATCGCATTGATTGGGGATATACTGTATGTTTCAGTCACGTAGGGTTTTTGGAGTGAGAGGCAAATTTATGAGAGCTATTGCCTCGCTATATGGGGGACCTACAGCTAAAGTATGCTACTTCAACAGGCAGACAGATAAAATACATATTGAAGTGGCACAAGACATGGATGCCCTCTGTCACCCCTGCTATTCGCCCTAGCGTTAGAACCTTTAGCAGCCCAAATCAGATTGAACGCGGATATCAGGGGAATAAGGGTAAAACAAAAAATAAATAAGCTACTGTATCACTGTTTGCTGATGATATATTATTAACAATATCAAGACCCCTAACCTCTCTACCAAACCTATTCAATAATCTATCGGAGTTCCAAAAATTATCAGGGTTTAAAATAAACAATGACAAATCCGAAGCCTTAAAAATAAACCTTCCTCAGGAACAATTAAAGCTTATAAAACTAAATTTCGATTTCAAATGGAAGACCCAAGCCATTAAGTACTTGGGAATCTGGTTAACCAATACACAGGACACTATATATGAGGCAAAGTACCCAGCAATGATAAAAATCTTGAAAAAAGAGTTAGAAGAATGGTCTAGATATCATTTATCCTGGATAGGTAGAATAAACGCTGTTAAAATGAACATACTACCAAGAATCTTATACCTATTCCACACATTACCAGTATGGGGTAGGGATAGGGATATACACGAATTACAGACAAAAATAACAACATTTATATGGAACAACAAGAAAGCGAGAATAAAGTCGCCCACACTCTATAAATCCAAGGCATTCGGTGGTTTAGCTTTGCCACATTTATTACAGTACTATCAAACAGCTCATTTAAGCCAGTTGATCAAAATAGAAAATGGAAAATGGATAAAATGGGTGGTAATTGAGTCTTATACAATCTCAAAGTCAACTATCCAGTAGATATGATATTATGGTTAACAAAGAAAGAAAGACCTGAACTGACGTTGCTACTGGAATCTATTACACACTCTCTTAAATGTGGGACTCCTTGAAATTCAAACATGGGTCTGACCAACTTAAAATCTCAGATGACACCACTATTTGAGAATCCTAGCTTTGCCCCGGGCGTGGAACCAATAGCTATTAAAGACTGGCGCAAGGCAGGAATAACAAGGGTAAAAGACCTATGGGCAAATAAAGAAATTAAAGGGTTTGAGACAGTAATGAGAGAAATTGGGTTATATAAAATGACCTTCATTAGTTATCTACAACTGAGGGACCACATAAGACGTAAAGACCCATATAATGACTATACATTATTTGAGGACATGTGTCAATCGGGAGAGGATAAGAAAGTCCTGATCTCAACAGTATACAACATATTAGCGGTTGTTAGACCAGAAACTGAAATAAAACCCAAATTCATGAAAAAGTGGGAAGTGGCGTTGGGAGAAGAATTAGATCATGAGGAGTGGGTTAAGTTATTTGAAGGGATTGCAAGGAGTTCCACATGTGTCCTAATTAAAGAAAATGCATACAATATGCTTCACCAATGGTATTATATCCAACTAAGATTATGCACATTTTTAGAAACATGTCACCCCTCTACTCAAGATAATGTGGTCAGCAGGGATCGTTTATACATGTATGGTGGACTTGTTCAGAGGTCACAAAACTTTGGAAGGCCATATAGTTTGGCACAGGTAATTATCGGGTTTGCCTTCCCTTGTAGCCATGGACGGCTTTGCTGTGCAGACGAATTGAAAATATATAAAGAAATTAAAGTAAGCTACTGACACATACAGTATATATTCAGCTGCCAGATGTGAAATAGCTAAGTCTTGGAAAGTTAGCTAAGTCTGGCCCCTTTAGGTCTCAACATAGATATGGAATTTGCAGCCTTTCTCTGAATATGTTTATGATTTGTATACATAATTTTATGATTTTAATGTTATCCTTTTATCTATATGTATTTTAATATGTTCCATTAGCTTGATAGTAATATGTACAGATGTAGACTGACCATCAGAGGGTTAATACAAAATTGAAGGGTCTAATTAAGCAATTGGGAGGAGTCAAAACCGGAGCACTATAAAGGAAAGTGCATGACACCCACTATGACATCAATGAAGAAGCCAAACCTGGCGAAACACGTTTGATATGGATGACGTTTGACTGTTTGGAGCCACAGTATCTATGGTCCAGAGAGACCGGCGCATGTGCGGTGCATAGACGTGGATAGAGAGGAGCAGACCAGACTGTGCACAAGTCTGGGAAAGCCTCCAGCTGCCGTGGGACCTGGTTAACAACTAAGAGCTGGAAAAACGGGTGACTACTGGTATACCCATACACAGAGATATTGTCCAGGACACTGACAGCTGCTGCAACAACCACACTTTGTGTGTTTGGCCGTTTGTGAGTGTCATTTTTTCTATATTTTTAGAGTTCTCAATAAACAGTATTATGCTATGCCTCTCTCCACTTTCATCCATTAAGGTAACAGCAAGAATATAGAGGAGTAGACGCTACGGGAACAAAAATACAGGCAATTGTGAAGTTCCCTAGTTCCACCTCTCTACAGATATTACTAGCACTGTCGACGTGTATTATACCACTTGTTTGTGGTGTGTTCTCTGTTTCTTTTTTCACATATCACGGAGGAAAAAGCAATAAGACCACGCGCTGGAGGACTTTTATATTTTTTACAACGTTTCATGTGAGGAGGAGTTTGAATTACCTCCTGGGACTCTGGCTGCGGGACTATAAGTATTTATTGCATTTTATAGTATTAAAAGGATTGGCGCCGCTTCACCACCCTTTTTATCCAATACCTCTATCAGACCTAACAAAAGGAAGAGTTCGGTCATGGTAAAGTGGTATGAGCAACCAGAGGAGGCCTTCCAAAGTTTAAAGGATGCATTGTGTGCCCATCCCATCCCTGCCATCCCCTTCACCAGGGAATTTCAAATGCAGTGTGACGATTCTGATGTAGGTGTAGGCGTGGTCCTATCACAAAGAGTCGGAGCGGAGGAACACCTCATCATGTATATTAATTGAAAACTAAATCCCAATGAGAAGAGGTATGCTGTAGTTGAAAAAGAGGGTGTTACAATCAAATAGGCTTTGGGGACTCTAAAATATTATTTGTTAAGGAGGAAATGTACCTAATAATGGACCACAAGCATTTGAAGTACATGCAGCAAAATAGAGAGAAAATGCTTGTGCAACTCGCTGTTTTTTAAATCTCCAGGAGTTCCAGATTTCAGTGGAACATAGGCCAGGCAGCAAACATGGAAATGCAGCCGCATTGCCCTGAGTATACACTTCCCTCTATACAAGTGCTCACCCATTCACAATTGACCAAAGGGGAGGAACGGGGGGGGGGGGATATGTGATACGCTCAGTATGAAGGTGTTTGATGGGAGGTACTGTACATAGGACTCAGCACCTTCCTTGGTGTGTACCCTTTCCTCTCATTAGAACCCTAATTAATGGGCTGCAGTTCAAAAGGCAGCACAGACACCTTCTGGATAATGAATTCTGCTGTGGTTGGGGATGGTACATCCAAATCACAGGTAACCACACTATTGTTGAAAAAAAAAGCCCCCATATACTGTATAAAAGGGAGATAAACACATCTAGTAGTATTTTAAAGATGTTTATATACGTGTGTGTGTGTGTGTGTTTGTCCGTGCGCGTGTGTGTGTGTTTGTGTGTGTGTGTGTGGTATAATATATCAGAAACACGAATAACCATACGAATCATGAAAAAACTCCCTGTGTATCAACGCGATGACGTCATGTAGGAGGAATCACGGGTGAGGTTGTTCCTGAACTTAGCTGATAGGGCGGATAAAGCTGGGTCTGAACGATGCAGGTATATTATGCATATGTTATGAGTACAAGCGTTCAATCTGAGCTAGTTTAACAGTGTTTCGTGTGTTCCCACGTTTATGTGTTTACCCATGTGTATCAATGTTGACAGGCATATTACTATTCGATACACTGCACCCTATGCTGGTTCTATTCGGCCTACTTTGATTGCTGATTTGCATCGAGGTACCTACAGCACACTGCCTATCAGCTCTACCATTATCAGCACTTTATATTGGGACTAGGAACACTATTGCTATATGCTTATTTATCTATGTTTCCCAATAGTGTCTCATGTGAACTACCTCAAATAGGGTAGGGGATATACATTTACTATTCTGGATTTACCCTAGAGATCCCTGAACCCTTATCCACCCGGTATACAAGTTTTAAGTGTTTTTATTAGTCTTGAGTATGTGTTACTGTGTCATATTTTGTTTAACAATAAAGTATTTATTATTTTCTGCCTATGGGCAGTTTTAGTGGTAATTGTCCTCCCACAGTGTTGGGAGCGGTTACTTAACGGTACCCTCTAGAGCCTAATTACCTATATGTTGGTGGGGTATTTGTACCCTTAACATATTTTCAGTCCTGTTGTGCAGCTAACTGGGATCTCTTGCTGGAGAATCTCTGTCTCCTTGTATGTTTTTGTCTGTTATCCTTATCCATTTTGCACCGACTGTAATTATGATGTTTATGATTTTTTCTGATACTGTGGTGAGCGGTATATCACAAGTTATATGTAAGTAACCATGGGAATCAGAGGGTAAAGACATCTAAATTAAGGAAAAACATTGAATGTATGTTATTTTTATTTTACAGGTTTTTAAAATTTTATTTTTATTGTGATTGTATTTTTTTGATGACCATTCATCGCCACTGTATGTATGTATGTCTCATATGCAGTGTTCGACAAACCCGTTCCCCACTCGCACCTGGCGAGTGGAAATTGGTTTGTGGCCAGTAGATTTCCCCTGCTCTGCAAAAACAAAATGCCCTGCACCAAAAAAAATAAATCTCTCTAGCTCTGAGGTTCCCAATCTGTGCGCCGCGTGGCTGGCCTACAGGGACGCCGCAAATTTGTGTGTGGATTCCCCCTCGCAGCCCATCTGTCCTGTGCTGGAGACCAGCCCACCACACTGCACTGGCAGGGAGAGGACAAGCTGCAGCACAGAGAGGAATCTCCCCACCCCCCTCCTTCCTGTACCGGCAGCCAGGGACAGAGGAGAAGCTGCAGCAGGAAGAGGAACCCAAACCCCCCCTTGCCTCACTCCGGTGACTGCTGGAGAGGAAGAGGAAGCCCCCCCCCCTCAGCTGCAGGGAGAGAGAGAAGCCAGCCGGCTCCAGCCACTGCCAGGAAGTTGAGAGAGACCTCGGCTGCAGGATCCCCCGCTCAACCCAGGAGCCATAGCCCCCCACAGCCTTCTGAGACACCCCTCCCTGGATGCCCACATAGCACCACTCCAGGGTGCACAGATACCGATTACCCCCCAACACACACACGGCTGCACAGAGCCTCCCTGCAGCAGCACCCTTTCCCCACCACTCCTCTGCTGCAGTTCCCCTGCACTTTACGCCCCTCATGCGAGTGTGTGTGTGTGTGTGTGTGTGTGTGTGTGTGTGTGTGTGTGTGTGTGTGTGTGTGTGTGTGTGTGTGTGTGTGTGTGTGTGTGTGTGTGTGTGTGTGTGTGTGTGTGTGTGTGTGTGTGTGTGTGTGTGTAAGTGTGTGTGTGTATAGGAGAGAAAGTGAGTGTGTGTGTATGGGAGAGAAATTGAGTGTGTGTGTATGGGAGAGAGAGTGAGTGTGTATGTGCAGGACACCAGAAGTACCCCCCAATCAGTCACCCCCATCCCCCCACACAATCACCCACCCAGTCAAACCCAATAACCCCCCACCCCCCACCCAGTCAAGTCAAGTCACCCACCCCACCCTCCCCCACCCAGTCATCCACCCCACCCAGTCACCAATCCCACCCCCCACCCAGTCACCCAGTCAGTCACGCACCCATCCCCCCACCCAATCACCCACCCAGTCACCCAAACCCCCCAACCAATCACCCCCCTGCTCCCCCACCCAGTCACCCACCCCCCTGCCCAGTCACCCTCCCCACCCCCCACCCAGTCACCCACCTCACCCTCCCCCACCCAGTCACCCACTCCACCCAGTCACCAAGTCAGTCACCCCACCCCTCCACCCACTCACCCAGTCAGTCACCCCCCCCCCTCCCAGTCATCCAGTCAGTCACCCCACCCCCCCACTCAATCACCTAGTCAGTCACACCCCCACCCACTCACCCAGTCAATCACCCCACCCCCACCCTGTCACCCAGTCAGTCACAAAGTCACCCAGTCAGTCACCCCACCCCCACCCAGTCACCCAGTCAGTCACCCAGTCAGTTACCCCACCCCCCCACCCAGTCACCCAGTCAGTCACCCCACAACCCCCACCCAGTCACCCAGTCAGTCACCCGACTCAACCCACCCAGTCACGCAGTCAGTCACCCCATCCCCCACCCAGTCACCCAGTCAGTCACCCCACAACCCCCACCCAGTCACCCAGTCAGTCACCCGACTCAACCCACCCAGTCACCCAGTCAGTCACCCCACCCCCACCAAGTCACCCAGTCAGTCACCCCATCTCCCCAACCAGTCAGTCACCCCCCTACCCAGTCAGTCACCCCCACCCGGTAACCCAGTCACTCCCCAACCCCCACCCAGTATCTGTCTCCCTCTCTCTCATGCTCTGTCTGTCTCCTTCTCTCTCACACTCTGTCTGTCTCCCTCTCTCTCACGCTCTCTCTGTCTCAGTCTCTCTCTCGCTCTCTATGTCTCTCGCTCTTTATGTCTCTCGCTCTCTCTGTCTCTCGCTCTCTCTGTCTCACGCTCTCTCTCAAGCTCTCTCTGTCTCTCTCTGTCTCTTGCTCTCTCTGTCTCTCGCTCTCTCTGTCTCTCTCTCTCACGCTCTCTCTGTCTCTCGCTCTCTCTCACGCTATCACTGTCTCGCTCTCTGTCATACTCTCTCTGTCTCACTCTCTGGATATCTTATTTACCTTATATATCTTAACTGTCCTATACCTACACCGAAATAACCTATACTGCTTTCTTCCAGATCTGACTCAAGCTTCACTTGGGAGACATCGGAATCACCGCTAACCCAGAAGACAGGTAGGGAACACCTCCCCTCCAATTTATAACATTGCGGGAATTAGGGTACCTGGACATTGAGGGACTGCGGATCAGGTAAGATCTCAGGTGGGATTGCTGCTTTAGTTATTGTTAAGCGGGGGCATCCAGACACTGGTTAAAGGGTGCAGGAAACTAGTCATTCACATCTGGCTTTTTTTTCTAAATCCAATATTTTCACACACACACACGTACTGTAACAAGGACTAATTGTAGTATAATGTAATACAATAAATAAAAATATGTCAAAAATGAATGTTATTCAATTTTTAAAGCGGGCTGGGGGCAGGACTAAGGGCAGGGCGGGACTAGGTGCGAGTAGATTTTTTTGTTCGGCGAGTAGATTTTTGGGTGATTTGTCGACCACTGCTTAGATGGATATACATACATACAGGGAGGGACAAGCAATGGTAATTTTGACAATGATTGTTTTTATGTATTTTACATGTATATTGGTAATTTGCTTTTTATTTACTAGTATGCTCTTTTTTTAGTGTTTGTATTTAGTATGCTGGCATTTTTGGATGGTGTTTTAAATTGTTTATTTCTGGCTTTTGATTGGTGTTTGCTTTATAATGTTGGATCATTTTGTGACTTTTGTATTAGAATGATGCAGTTTATTTGGATATTTATTTTTCTATTTCATGGATTTGTTTAGGTGTTTTTTAATTGTTTATTCTGGACTTTATTTTGGATTAGATTAATTGATTGGTGTTAATTTGGTTGTATTTACTTCTTAATTTGTTTTTATTTTGTGATTGTTTGCAATGCATAGGAGATTGTTTGTAATTGTTTTTTTTTAAAGTTGACCATTGACTGGCATAGTGTTAAATCATGCTAATATAATATGGACATGATGTACCCACTGTGCTATTCAATTGTTTTATTGCCATTTATTATGTATTTCGTTGGCTATGTGCTGTGTTTTATTTGGCAATGTTATGTGTTTTATTTTGGCCTGTTTTTTATTCCTTCACTATTTCTTGCTATAGTGGGAAATCATGTGCATATTATATGAGCATGATGTATCCACTGTACCAATGAATGGGTGAAGGTTAGGTATAGTGAGTCTGGGATGGGTGGTTAGGCCTCCCGGTTGGGTAGCGGGGCAGGGTGGGTAAACCCCTTAATTACTATAGCGGTTATAAACCGCTAAGGTGATTAAGGGGAAAGTGGCTTGCTGACATCGGAGGACATGGTCCTGCAGTTAGCTGATGAGGATGCCCTTTGCATTGCTGGGGGTAAATAGAACAGTTTTTATTTACTTTATTTATGTTGCATGGCTAACGTTGTGTTTAGCAATGGGCAAATAATCTATTATCCATATCTGGATAATAGTTATTTTCCCATTACTGTACTGTATTATGTGTATGGAGGGGGGGGAGGTGTATTGATTGAAATGTAGACCATGTTTTTTTTTAAATATAGGATTTTTAATGCAGGCCAGTGGGGACCACGAGTACCACCCGAGGACCCCCGGACACCAATGGGGACCACCCGAGGACCCCTGCACACCCACAGGGACCACCTGAGGGCCCCCCAGACACCCGTGGGATAACCCAAAGGCCTCCAGACACCCGTGGGAACCACCCAAAGTCCTCCAGACACCCGTGGGGATGACCTGGGGACCCCCAGACACCCGCAGGGACCATACGAGGACCTCTGGATGCCCACAGGGACCAACAGCTGTGGGGGACCCACAGAGACAACACAAGGGCCCCCTAGACACCCATGGGAACCACCTCAAGGCCCCCAGAAACCTGTGGGGATGACCTGGAGACCCCCAGACACCCACGGGGACCACCCATGTACCACATTGGGACCCGCGGGGACCCGCAAGGACCACCTGAAGGCCAATGGAGCCTAGCAGGGACCACCCGAAGGCCCCAAGACACCTGTGAGTACCCCCCGGCATTCACTGTGCATCCTGCGGACACCTGTCAGGACCACCAGGGACCCCCGCCGGTTTGAGGTATTAATTGTGTGTTTTAAAAAAAATAAACTATTAGTTTACAGTATGTGGGGCACAGGGGGTGGGTTGTCTATTGGTATTTATTAGATATTGTAGTGGTTTATTGGGGGCCTAGGAGGTGGGTAGTGGGACTGTTGTGATGTGTGTGTATTGTTTTGTATTGTGGGTAGCGGGGGTGGGTGAAGGGGGTTATAGCCCCAAGAATGGCCTTAGGCCTACCGGGTGGGTAGCTGGAGTGGTTAATGGGTTAAGTCCACCCGCAACCCCCTCGCAAGGCCTAAACACCCACCAAGTGCCAAATACCACCTTCACGCACCCCCACTACCCATAAAAAGCCTGGCACGGGTGTTTAACCCCTTTATTGCCTTAGCGGTAAGCCGCTATGGTAATGAAGTTTCCTGTAAATGCATTTTTCATGCATCGGCTTCATGCCGGGGGTCTCTGATGCTGATATTAATGGATATCAGCTTCGGAGTCCACTGGAATCAATCCGATGCAGGAAATATGCATTTTATTTATCACAGCTTCTCCACGCCTTCTTGCCAACTTTTTGTGGTGAGACTATTTGGAGAAGAAATCTCAATTCTAAAGTGCTGATCAACTGTGATAAGCCGATCGGGGCTTATAGAATTGAGCGTGTATGAAAAACTGGCGATCAGTGCCGAAAAGTGACTTATCGCCGCCAATTATTTTTTTCCGCAAAAAAAATGGCGATTTTTGCTGTTATCGCCAGCTTATCGGGGCTTACTGAATCACAGTAGTTTTTTTTGGTGAGAAGCTGGCGATAAGGGGCTTACTGCATGAGGCCCATAGTGCGATCCCTAGTCTTGGCATTCCTCAAAGAAGTGGGAGAAATGCCCTTGTCCTCTATGAAGATTAATGCTGCTTTCATTGAGGATTGCCACCGGATTTCTGACAAAGAACGACACAGGCGATTCTTCAGTCGGGAATAGGGAGTGATCAAGATTCTGCCAGGGGGAGCACGGCATATGCTAGCTGAAGCCCAACTACACTAGTGATTGGTACTTCACGCTGGAGTCAATGCCTGAAGAGGATCTGTTCTCATCCTTCTTCATGAATTACCCTGGGAACATTCTTACAAATTAGCCACATTATGTGTTCAAGTACTTTACACCAGTATTCCACATAATGGGGGATTCCAAGCTGTTGATTATTATTTAGCTATGCATGGCACCTTTCCCCTTACACAACGTCAGTTAATTCACAAGTCAATTGAATTTATTTTGAAACACAATTACTTTTTATTCAATCACAAGTTTTATTTACAAATTTGTGGGACTGCTATGGGGACATGTTTTGCACCTTCCTTTGCTAATCTTTATATGGGTGGTGGGAGTGTTTAAACATATGGGGGGCCTGTATTTCTCCTCCGCAGTTAATACTATGGAGGAGATACATCGATTACATCCTCGTTGTTTGGAATGGGGATGATGCCTCTTTTCAAACCTTTGTTGATCGCATCAACACCAATGAATTTAATCTGAAGTTCCCTAGCGAAATCAACTTGATCCCATCAATTTCTTGGACTTGGTAATATACATCCAGAATTATTGTATCTTTACTAAGACATTCTTTAAGAGCACGAATGTCAACTCATATTTACATCCCACCAGTGGACATGAGCGGAATTGTATAAATAACATCCCCTTTAGCCAATTCTTACAAATTAGGAGTAATTGTGCGGATGATGATACATTTTATGAACAATCTCACTTTCTCAGTGAGAGAGTTAAACAGAAGGGATATGATGTACTTCTAGTATCCAGTGCCCTAGAGAAAGCCTCCAAAACTAAAAGGGAAACACTGTTTAACAATGGAGCATCTGAGGAATATCCTCAATATCCCGAAATTGGAAAAACTATCAAAACCCCTTACTCACCTTCTGACTAATTTTTGAGACTACCAAGGATGCAGTACAGAGGGAGTTCAGTATATGGGCATAGAGAGGATTATGGATACAGTTTGAGCGGGTAATCGTGCTCTCCATATTGCAAAAAGTGAACAATATTGGATCTTCACTTTACAGAGTAGATTTCAAGGAGGTCTAAATGAATATATAGAGCTCACACTGTTTCTAAAATAGTCACGGGATTTCTCTAGTCTTACTGCTGTTCTGCCATATCCCTTCCCTTTTCTCCCCACCCCACCCTTGGTCTCTCACCCCTCTTCCCCGTTTCCCTACCCCATGGTTTCCCCCTTACCCCTTCCCCCCCTTTTTTCCTCCCCTTATTCCCCACTGGCTCTCTCTATCCTCCCCCCTTTTTTCCCTACCCTCATGATCCCCCCCCCCTTTTTTTCTTCCCCTCCTCCTTTTTTTCCTGCCCATTTTTCCCACGCCCCACCTCTTTCCTCCCCCCATTCCCTCTTTTTCCCATCTTCTTTTTTCACGCCCCCTTTTTTTCTAGTCATTCCCCTCCCCTTCCCTTTTCTCTCTCCCTCCCCTTTTCTTTCCCTCTCCCCCCCATCTTCCCCCCCCACCTTTCCCCCCTTCTCCTTTTCTATTTCTTTCCTTTTTCTTCACTTAGTTATTTTATATATGTGCCGTCTGGATTAATGTTATGTCATGCATTCTATTGATTTTACATATTTTTTTTCTTTCAAATCGAATCTAATTCTAACATCACATACCTTTGATACTCCATACAACAAGAACTATAGATTTTTTTTTTCTTGGTGCATATTAATATATGCAGTGTTTAATGGATATGTCTTATTTTTTGATTCCAATATGTATTTTATTTTGTTTTTTAACTTTATAACATGCATACAAGGGGTTAAATTATTACTTTTAATTAGTGATGTATACCCACCCCTTTGTTGTGAAGAGGGTATTTAAAGACTGATGCAGATGATGATCATTACCACCCGATGAACCTCACGTGTGAGCGAAATGCGTAGTGGTACAGTTATTTAATTACTGAGTCCACCTGATATTGCCCCCATGCTGCATTGTATGTGCTTTGCCGGTTGGGCTATCCTGCTAGAGAGTGCCTAGTGCGGTTTGCAGGTTTATGAGAACTACTATATCTTGGCACTTGATACAGGTTATCCTGCCTTGCGCAAGCCCGGAAGTGGCTGAGTGAAGCTGTGAGATGTGAAGTTTCAGCTGTTCAGCTGGGCACGGGAACACGTGCTTCTGCTAGCAGATTGCCTCCGAGCTAGACACATGGAGCAGGGAGCACAGAGCATCCTGCTGCCCTGCCATTGCTCTCTGCATTCTGCCTTGATCTCTTGTACCTTTGATCTTTGCTTGAACCCGGACCTCTATCTTCTCTGACCCCTGGACCTCGGCTATGCACACTACCATTCTGACTCTCTACTCCTGGACCCCGGCTATGCACAATGACATATGACTTCTCTAATCCTAGACCACAGCGACTATTATGAACTATCCTGACCTCTCCTACCCTGACCTAGCTACACAACTACGACTCTGCAATCCGGACGCAGTTGCGCGGTTGTTTGTCTGTGAATTCTAACATCCGATCCTCAGCCCTGTGGTCCCGTCCTGTTTGTGGTGAGCACTCATTACAGTTAGTTGGAGCAAGCACGTGGAACACCTGGTGCATGCCTACAATTGCACCCGGCATGAGTCCACTGGGTTCTCCCAATATTTTATGATGTTCGTCAGAGAAGCAAGGCTACTGGTGGACATCCATTAGGGAATCTCCACTGATGGAGTGCCCAATGTGGCACACTACCAATATGTCAAACGACTAAACATCATCCTGCACAGAGCATATCAGTTAGCAGAAGGGACCACTGCTAAGCTGAACCATAATAACAAACAGCGATATGACTGCAAGGTACGTTATCGGTCGCTTCGCCCTAGAGACAAGGTCCCTCTGAGCAATCTGGGAGTGCCAGGAAAACATAAACTTTCTGATCGATAGAGAGATAGCTAGTTCAAGGTGGATTCACAGCTACCTGGGATCCCTGTGCACTGAATAAAGGACTTAGAAGGACGGATACAAGTTTGGCACAGGAACCATCTACTGCCCATTCCTCAAGTTGGTGATCCTGATCAATCAGATTCTTCTCCCGATGTACAGGAGGTAATCGAAGATGAGGCTATCGCTGGTCATAGTGATCTCCTGCCTACTGCGTCTGGTACTGCTACCCAGAATCTAAACTCTGAAAGTCCACCCCAAAAAATGACAATAACAATGACATTCACTCTATGAGAGGGCCAGGGCCTCAAGCCGCTGGAAACCTCTCTGACCAAGAAAATGAAGAAGAGCTTTCAGGGTTATCAAACATACCAGCTCCCGAATTAAGGGGGAGTTAAAGAATTATGCGCCCATGAATTAGAATGGTGTATGACTCAATAGGGCAACCCTACTATGAGTCTCGTAAGTGGAGAGTAAAAAGATCCGGCGGTTCACAGCTTGCCGTAGGGGTACAATCAAGGATATCCAAACGCAATCAGAAAAATAGGCTGTTTATTCGGTGCATAACAAAAAACCTTCTGCCACAAGGTAACTCTGATGCGTTTCATCCACCAATAGGACTTTGTCAAAGAGTGACTGGTCTAGTCAAACATTTTTCTGATTGCGTTTGGATATCCTTGATTGTACCCCTACGGCAAGCTGTGAACCGCTGGATATTTTTCCTCTTCACTTACCTGACTACTGGGCTGGAGCACGCTTCTCAGCGCACCGGATCAGTGTTTCTATTAGACGGCACTTGGAGGATTGAACTCGTCGGGTCAAGACAGTGAGTACTTGCTTCCTCTTTTGGGGCTTGTGGCTGTGTATGAGACGCCGGGAAAAGGGAAGGCAGTGGCGGAGATCAGCTAGAGTAATCTGCATCATAGTTCCGTGCAGGGAACACGGCTTTGATGTTTTCTCTTCTCCTTACCACTTCATGTCCCCATCCTGATGGTCAGTCTCGAGTACTCAGTCCCACTCACTGATTTATGATTTATATTATCAGGACACTGATCAGTAGCGCTTTCTATTTAATTGATTATAGATTTCTGTGAACATTGTGGATATTACCTGCTCTAACCTCCTGGCGAACGCCATCGTTTTTTTTATTATTTTGTGTTTTTTTATGTACAAATAGTACAAATAGATTATTTTTTTTTTGTGCATTGGAGCATCAGTCTTTTTGGAGAATCAGTCTTTGGAGTGCATTCTCTATTTTGTTCCTACTATGAGTCTCAGCAGACGTCTAGGGACAGGTTTGCATCTATCATATCTGTCCTGATGGAAGTATATAATGCCATTTGATTCTATGCTGTATAAAAGATGAGTTATATCGCAGGCACACAGTCGAATTTCGAACCATAGCTGCTGAAACAGGCTGGAACAATGAGACATTGGCGGCAGCATTCTGGCAAGGCCTCTCCTAGAACCTTAAAGACAAAAACACACACCGATACATACAATATCCATGCAAATGTATTTTTGTTATATTAATGTGTTGTGAATAGGGATTCTCATGGGGGGATGATTAGGTCTTTGCCAGGGGGAGAGTGTAACAGGATACCTCCCCTTGCCTCCTCCCCAGCAGTGGTCCCTTTGCTGGGGAGGGTTTGTGTGAGTTGCGTTGGCCATTTTGTGGTTGGCACAGCCACATTCATATGGACTGTGTGTAAGGCAGCAGCTATCTTGGGTTTGGTGCTGCAGGAAGAGGAGGTCCTGGCTGTTCAGAATTTCCTCCACTGACTGGAGGTGGCGTGCTACGTCCTGACGGAGCCAGCGAAGGGAGAGGTTGTGTCCAGGGAGCTAGTCAAGCCCCCTGGATTAGTCCAGACCTGTTTACCATAGGCCCCAGCTAGTTCCCCTACAGTATAGTGGAGAATTGTACGGCTGCCAGTAGTAAGGGACCTGCCCCTTAGTGTGTGTAACAACCAGCTAAGCAGAGGGAACCGCAGCGGAGGATTCCACAGGCCTTGTGAAATGGCCATCCGGTGCTTCCAGCAGTAAAAAGAGGGGGGATTGTGTCGGAGGCCCTGCATCGTGGGATTACGGATGCGCCCTGTCTAAAGCAATAACCTGTTGTACGTGAGTACACAGGAAGGTACCCACGTGCACCAACACTAAACACGGGAGGGTAGCTCTGTCCTCAAATATATCCTTGGGTGGGGATTGTTCTGCCGGACACGTGTTCTACTGTAGATGCCCAGGGCACCATCAGTACTGTGGGGGGACAATGACAGTTATTGTTACCTGCTGGTTAATATTGCATGTGTGTATGCTGTATTATGGAGAATGCTATGGGACCATAGTAAATAGCGTTGCATATACATTGTGTGGATTGTAGTTATTGGAGGTATACCATATAGGTTACCGGTTCCTGTGAGGGGCAATCCCACCATACAGGGATGCTCAAGGGCAGAAGCGCTGCACCAGCCACCCCAGGCTCCCTAGGAACGGTGTCTTAGGCCTTCTGTAAGCCTAGCAGGTTAGCACCATAATACAATTAGCAGCTGTTTCCCTCGGGAGTAGGAAAGGGTGTAACATATATAAATATCTATATGAGACACACACACCGACACCACAACATCCATGCATTATATATGCATAGAGCTTAATAATCAAAAACGAATAGACAATACCGTTCTGTGGCTAATGAAATGCTTTTATTTGTGCGAGCTTTCGAGATACCGTGCTCTTCTTCCGGCGGTGTTACAATGGATAAAGCAAGAAAGGTGTTTACTTAAAAACAGTGCACCCTGAAATGTATCTGACTGAAGCCTATCCCTCCCCCCTGTGTAGTATGCGATTTATGACTTACAGTAAGGTGCTAAATGGTCCCGTAATGTTAGTGATGTAAGAGTATGTGTGTGTATGTAGATGTGTAAATATACATTTATAAAGCACCCACAGTGTATACAACACATAAAAGGTGTGTATAGAGTGTGGTAATAGCGTGGGTAGGTGTAGAAATGTAAGAGGGTGTTGCATTACTATTAATGTGTGTAGATACTATGTGGTCCCTATTGGTATATAGGGATAGAATACAATCTACATATGTATGTGGAAGAGACAGCTGTTTGTGCATTCATATAGCGCAGTATGTATAGACATGGCATTTAGCGCTCATGGGAAGAGAGTTCTCAGGTGTCAGGCTAGTGACTCATGAAGCTGCGATCCCGGTTTAGGACACCGTTAAGTGTCCCGAACATTTGCATAAATTTGTATTCGTGCTACCATCTCTCTTCCGATGTTCTAAGATTACCTTTGAGTTTGGCCACCTTCAGATCATTAATCTAATGGCCAGAGTGAGAGAATTGTTCGCCGACAGGACTGTCTCTTGTTTCGCATGTGCGTCTGTGTATGGCCAAGTATTTGGTGTGCGTGCATCTGTGTATGTGGTGTGGGCCATCTGATTCTTAGGCTACTGTAGTTCGTTGGAAGAATCACAAAAATCACATGGCTAGGTAACCTCTGATGCGTTTCATTTGGGATGAAACGCGTCAGAGGTTACCTAGCCATGTGATTTTTGTTCGTTTTTTTCAATAAATAGCCGTTTTTGTTAGAGCTGCGTTTGGCTTCATCTCCTTCCCTCGGTGCACTGCTTCTCCTGTTTCCTTGTACTGTAGTTGGTTGGGCTTGCCCCATGGCCTAAAATTTGCTAGCCAAGCTCTGCTGTTAATGACCTATTGCAGGTTCTGGATGTGAGTAACACCAAGTTTAGATATGCCCAAACTTACATAACAATAAGTCCTTACTTGAACGTTTATGGACTTTAGTTGATAAACAATGGTATAATATCATCTCATTTGCATATAATTTGCATATCATTGTCACTAACAGCCCTTATAGTTAATGCTATGCTCTTCACGGGAGAAAATGACCTCACATTTTGTTATTGTCCTTTGAAGCTACACCATTAGTCTTAATGTGACATTACAGTAAGTTAATTTAATATAATGCTAGGTGACCTAACAGTGCTTTGTAGATCTGGTCGCTAAAAAGGAAACAGAAATACATTTACAATGATCATACTGTATATGCTTTAATTGACTTCCTGCCTAATTATTTCTCCCTGCCTGTCTTGTTGCCAATAATTATGCAAAAGCAGTCACAACTAATGCAAAAGAACCTTAGTGAATTGATTTATAGTGACATATTTAAAATTGCCTTAGAAATTATGTGAGTTACATTTTGAGCATGCATCATTTAGTGTTTGTGTATCAAGCCACACTATGTTGCCCTGTTTTCCCTCATTGTACAGGTCTGAGATTTGAAGAATTAAAGAGCACTACATTTTGTTCCCAGAGCTGTCACATTTTCCGCAACACAAAGACATCTGTATTAAATGTAAGAAAATTGATTAACTAGATTTGTATTTTTACATCTAGATGATAAAGTAATACAGTACCTGTAACAAAATAGGCAGCCAGGCTTCCAGAAATCTTGCAAAGCTTGGCAAGTTGCCCATCCCTGTCAATGTGTAGACTTGTTGATAATGTGTATATCAAGGGGGGACTCCATTTTGATTGCTATATAACCATTTCTCTATAACCATTATGTAATAACATTTTAAATCTCAGAAACTAACTAAATGCCAAATGCCATATGTAATTGTGCCTTCAAATCAGATGTGAGAAAGTGACCTCTTACCCACTTACTGATAACTGAACTCTATTTGTTCAGACTTATTTAGCTCTGTAGAAACAGGAAATGTCGCCAGCCATGCTGAGCATGACTTTTACGAATGTCTTACACAATATACTGTTCCGAAGAATGCCATTTCCTTCAACTGCCTCCAAAATCTATGCTCAGGCCACTTCCCAGATCGTAAACCGTCTAGCTGTCATTTTCTGAGATAGACAGACTATGAATTAAAGGGGAAATGTGTTACTCATATGTGTTTTTTCTATGCTCAAGATGGCTATATAACCTGACTCAATATCTTTAATAAACAGGAGAACAGTTTTTGACAAAGCTTCACTGGTTGTCTGACTCAATTACTGCCTCCTCCGAGCTCGTCCGCCATTTTGTCTTTTCCAGATATCAGTGCTTTAAGAGTGGGTTAAAGCCTCCGGAGGTGAATCGATTCAAGTGCCAGGAGACGTATTCTCACACAGTGACGTTAGAGAATAGGATACTTTCACTTGTGTACACAAGCTACTTGACAGCTCTTCCCCCTTGGTATTGCCATGTATCCGGAGACGGAAGCCAGTGGCCTAAGTTACAGATAGTGTGATCTATCCGTCACATTGCAGGGTCTTTTGTCCCAGATTAAGGCAGAAAACTCTATAGTTCGTTGAACAGGGTTTTATTTACAGGGGATAAAACAAAACAGCAACCAAACACAATGTCTAGCTCCTCTTAGAGCGCTAACTAACACCATTGTTAGTCCCTAACTCCTAGCTGTAGACCTAAGCCCCTTACCAACAACAATATAAAAAACAGTCATATGCAGATAATTTTACCAACTGGCTCAGAGTTCTCTTCTGATTGGGATAGGGGGGAAAGAGTTCAAGCCGTGACTCAGGCACATCCTTCTGGAAGGCTTGATTCCCAGTGGCTCAACTTATTCATGGCTGCAGGGTCCTGCATATCCCAAGCACACCCTTCTGGGCAGTCCCAACAGCCTCTTGCCCTGTCTCTCTGCAGGTTCTGGAAAAATAGCCAGAGCAAAATCTCTCTCCCTTCTCTGGGGAAAGCAAATTCTCTCTGTGTGCAGGCCACTTCCTGACTTTCTTCAAGAGTGCTAGCTTAATTGGTTCCTACAGAGAAGTTTAACCTCCTGCACACTGGAAGTTATGCACCGCCATCTCTCTAGTATCCAGAGCCAGTGACTCCATCACAATAGGTATGACCATATTTGGGCATGTCGCACTATGTTTCCAATAAGCTCCCTGTTGTGTGAGACAATGCTTCGTCAACTGCGTCTTTTGTTTCCCCCAGACTTTGCAACGGCTCCCTGTGAGTAAGAACCAATGCCGCTGCTCAGAGCCTGTTCGTTAGTCTTGGGATTTTGATTCCTGTGCAGTAAGGTAGTTTTGGTTGAGACTTAAGTGTTTTGGACATTACCTTCTCCTGTACGGATCCAGAGGACGTCATTGGTAAGGTCGCTTCAGCAGCGCCCTCCTCCTAGCTAGCGAGACGTTTCCCTTGTACTCCTGTAGTGGTAAAGTATTGCTTGTACCTGTTGTATTGTGTGCATTTTGCTGTTAGCTCCAGCTAAATACTCTCCAGTTTATTAAACACTTGCAGTAAAACTTTCTTAAACCCTATGTTTTAAAATTAAGATCATATTTAAGTGATGCAATGCAAATTTTGAATATATTGAATACCATTGAATGGGAACATGACTTCATTTTTGTTACATGTGCTCTACAATTTTAAAGAAAAATTAAAAGAATTTCATTGCAGCTAAAGAGGTTAATAATAATGAGACATGGTCTAGAAAAAGTTATCAGGAACCCAATAGGGGTCATAAGTTAAAAAAAGAGGATCACAATAGAATCTCAGAAAGGATAAATGAAGAGAGATCCCAGACCAGATCTATTTTAGATTTACACCTCTATATCATCTAGAACAATCACCTAAATCACCTAGAACCCCGCAAGAAAAACCTAGACCCACTTCCTCTTCTTCTTTTTTGGACTCAGTCAGAAACAGGCATGGCCCAAGGAACAATTGGATACCAAATTAGGAGAGATCCAACTTGAGATTGGAACCACAGCAAAATTGGGGACAGTACAAACAAGAAGGGGGTGCAAGGGAGGCAAGTCTTCCACAATGTGAAAGCAGGAGATTTTACCATTAGATAGTAGAGGAGTTTTCAATCTGTCCTCCTTTACCTTCACTCCATTACAATTGCAAGTTTTAAGTCTGGGCTTCTCTTTTGCTCCCACATCAGGCCCAAATGGATTCCAACTATTTATTGATCTTCATAAATGTATGAGGCATTTAACTTTAAAGAGACACTTTTTAAAAGAGTCTACTTCTAGTTCAATAGGTGAGGGAATTTTTGATTATTCAGATTTAGACACAATTAATTCTCAGGTACAGAATATTTCTATGATTCCTGATGATTCTACTGTAGATATTATTCAGCATACTACCTTTAGGCCTCCCTCTAAATTTTATCCAGCAGACTCGAAGAGTAACTTTATAGAAACCTTTTTTCATATGGTCAATAAGGATTTTTCTGAATTGGTAAAATCCAACAATAAACCTAAGAAATTCCATTTGTCCAAACTAGAAAATGAGTCTCTTAAATCTCTACGATCTAATAAAGAAATAATAATCAGAAAGGCTGATAAGGGTGGGGGTAGTGATACAGAACAGGACGATTAAAAAGAGGCTTTACGGCTGCTTTCAGATTCTGTATCCTACCAGATGCTTATAAAAGACCCCACAAAAGAATATGTTCTGTCTTTCATAGAATTGTTAGATAAAGCATTTGGATGTGGTGTATTGACAAAAAATGGAATTCAATTTCTTATTTGATCCCAACCCGAAAATACCTATTATGTACCATTTACCGAAAATTCATAAGAAATTGGACAATCCCCCAAGATGTCCCATCATATCTGGGATTGGGTCTTTAACTTCAAACACCTCCCAATATGTAGACTCTTTTTTGCAGACTCTTTTTCGCAGAAACATGTGAATCAATTAGCCTATTTTGTTAAGGATTCTACTTCTATTCTTAATACCTTTAAGGATTTTAAATGGGAACATGAATTTAGATGGGTCGTGATGTTCAATCGCTCTACACCTGCATCCCCCACACCAGGGGTACAGAATCGGTGGAACAGTTTTAGGTTCAAGGCACTACACATTCTTCCAATATTATCTTTATTATTGACTGCATCCGGTTTATTTTATTACACAATTATTTGTTGTTTTAGAACCAATTTTATTTGCAGGTCTGTGGTACAGCGATGGGCTCACACTTTGCACCCAGTTATGCAAATTTGTATATGGGGTCATGGGAACATCACTGTACCTGGCATAACAACCCTTTTCACATCACATTATAATTTTGAAGTGCTTCGATGATGTGCTCCTGGTATGGAGGGGTGATGAGGTGTCCCTCATTTTCTTTCTTCAATATATCAATTCGAATGACTGTAATTTAGTCTTTACCTTTATTAACCATATATGTAAAATTAATTTTCTTGATATTCATTTGGAGGCCTTGAGTGATGGGTCTGTTATTTCTAGTACAATTTCAGGGAGGTAGATTCCAACAGTTTCCTATTACTGTAGCACAAGCAATCACAACAAACAATGGATTAGGAACAGGCTAGTGATTTACGCTTGAAATTCATAGAGAGAGGTTATGATTCAGATTTAATTCTCAAGGAAAAGGGCAGGGTCTATGAATAGGGAACATTTACTGATACCCAAGATAAAGCCTCAACCCAAATTTGGTCTTTTAGAAACAGGTTTAATATCTGTTCGTGTTGTTACCACGTTTAATTGTACATGTGTAGATATTCAAAATATTATACATAAAAACTGGAACATTTTGGAAAATTATCCTTTTTTGGGTTGTAGATTGCCAGTAAAACCTTGTGTGATCTTTAGGAAAAGTCAAAATCTTAAAACTTCACTTGCACCAAGTGATATCAGTGTGGAAATCACCAATGTTAATACAAACATGTGGTTACCTTCTAAAACTAAAGGTAATTTTATATGTGAGAAATGTTTAGCTTGCAAGCACATTCATAATAATCGCGAGAGTTTTTCTGGTTTAAATTCAGATAAAATTTATAACATCAAAGATCGCATATCATGTACTACTACACATGTGTGTACCTCCTTGAGTGTCCTTGCGGTCTCCTATATGTGGGTAGGAACAGCAGGTACTTGAGGAGGTGCATCTGGGAACATATTCGCAATATTAAAATTAGATTTCTAAAACATAGTGTCTCTAGATATTTTAAGACCCATCACTCTCAGGACCCTACATATCTTAAATATAAAGGTATTCAGGCTATACCCACTGACAGGAGGGTTGGAGATAGAATAAAGGTACTCAATAGACAAGAGAGTTACTGGTTATTCCAATTGAACACCATGGTCCCTATGGGGTTAAATGAAGAGCTTGATATTATATCACTCCTAGAATCTTTTTCATGCATATCTATAACAGCCTATCTTCTGTGCTAGGGGGGAGAATGCTAAAAAGGTTGGAGGAGATTTTAAACTAGGATGGAGGAGGGAGGGGAATGAAACAGATAATGAACTAAATGGAATAGATGAGAATACAAGGTGGTATAGAGGTAGAATGGGGGCAAGTGCGAGTTTGACAAGCAGTGAGACACCCATAGTAAATAAAAATAATACTAGAAAACTTCTAAAGACTAAACAAAGTGGGCACAGAAAGGAAGGAGCAGATAAGATAATAGTACAGGCTGAAAAAAAACTTAAATGCATGCTTGTTAATGCAAGAAGCCTGACAGATAAAATGGGGGAGCTTGAATTAATAGCTGCAAGGGAGCAGTATGATATCATAGGCATTACTGAAACATGGTGGGATGAAACTCATGACTGGGCAGTTAATTTAGAGGGTTATTCCCTTTTTCGGAAGGATCGAACAAATAGAAGGGGAGGTGGAGTATGTTTATACTGTCGCGGCCGAGTTTATTCTAACATTTACCCAGTCTCGGCCGCGACAGATACCGGGCGCGCGCCGCATTCTCCCGCGCATGCGCCGGAGCCTCGGAGGATCGGCCCTCCGATCGGGGATTCCCTCTCCCCTCTCCGGGTCCGCCGGGTCCACCGGAGCCCCCCACCGCCATCCCCCACATCGCAGGACACCAGGGCTCCCGATGAAGCGTGACCGCGCATCGGTGACGCGCGGCACGCCGAGGGGATTAAACACGAAAGCCGGGAAATCTCGCGGCTTGCGGCTCTAGCTGTGTTCGTATAAAGGGTGCCGCCTCTGTATGTTAAACCGGATCTAAAACCTATTATAAGGGATGATGTTTATGAAGGGAATGATGAAAACGTAGAGACTTTGTGGATAGAAATAAGGAGTGGAGGTAAAAGTATTAAGAAAATGTTTGTGGGAATATGCTATAAACCACCAAATATCTGTGAGATTGAGAAAGCTAAAATACTTTTGCAAATGGAAAAGGCATCAAAACTGGGTCATGTTTGCATAATGGGGGATTTTAATTATCCAGACATAGACTGGGGCAATGAGATTAGCGTTACAACAAACGGAAACAGGTTTTTGGGGGTGCTTAAAGACAATTATATGACTCAAATTATTGAGGAACCAACCAGGAGAGGGGCAATACTGGAATTGGTCATATCAAACAATGTAAAAGTAATAACAAATATTCAAGTCCTGGAACATATAACAAATATAGAAGATAAATGGGCAGTCTTTGAAACATTGTTAGAAAAGCACACTTATCAGTGTATACCCTTGGGTAATAAGTATAAAAGAAATAAGTCAAAACCAATGTGGCAAAATAAACAGGTAGAGGAGGAAATGGACAAGAAGAGGAAGGCGCATAGATTCTTTAAGTCAGAAGGGACGGAGACATTGT
Source organism: Ascaphus truei (assembly GCF_040206685.1). NCBI lineage: Eukaryota > Metazoa > Chordata > Amphibia > Anura > Ascaphidae > Ascaphus > Ascaphus truei. The sequence goes on along the minus strand of NC_134483.1, from coordinate 420,208,721 downwards.
ATCAGAATTATAAGAAATTTAACAAAAATTGCAAAATGGCAATCAAATTAGCAAAAATGGATAATGAAAAAGGATTACAATAGAAAGTAAGGTCAACCCTAAAAAGTTCTTTAAGTACCTTAATAACAAAAAAAAATGAGAAAAGAAAATATAGGACCCTTTCAGTGTGAGATGGGTAGGCAGATTATTGGAGATAAGGAAAAAGCTGAGGTATTAAACAAATTCTTTGCCTCTGTGTTTACCAAGGAAGAGTCAAGTTCAATAGTAGTGCCGCAGGAGGAAGCCACAACCTCCATATTAATGAACAATTGGTTAACTGAGGAAGAAGTTCATAAGTGACTTGAAAAAATTAAAGTATATAAGGCACCTGGCCCCGATGGCATACATCCAAGAGTGCTCAAGGAGTTAAGCTCAGTAATAGCCAAACCATTATTTTTAATATTCAAGGACTCCATTTCCACAGGCTCAGTACCACAAGATTGGCGTAAAGCAGATGTGGTGCCTATATTTAAAAAGGGAGCTAGATCACAACTGGGAAATTACAGACCTGTAAGCCTGACTTCAATAGTAGGGAAACTACTTGAATGTTTCATACGGGATAATATTCAGGAATACCTAATGGAAAACAAAATTATTAGTAATAGTCAGCATGGATTTATGAAGGATAGATCTTGCCAAATTAACCTTATTTGTTTCATTGAGGAGGTAAGTAGGAATTTAGACCAGGGTAATGCAGTTGATATGGTCTACTTAGATTTTGCAAAGGCTTTTGATACGGTTTCACACAAGAGGTTGGTGTACAAAATAAAGAAAATTGGACTTAGTAATATATGCACCTGGATTGAAAACTGGTTAAAGGACAGACAACAGAGGGTTGTCATAAATGGAACTTTTTCAGGTTGGGCTAAAGTCGTGAGTGGAGTACCTCAGGGATCGGTACTGGGACCCCTGCTTTTTAACTTGTTTATTAATGACCTTGAGGTTGGGATCGAGAGCAAAGTCTCCATCTTTGCTGATGATACTAAATTGTGTAAGGTAATAGAATCAGAGCAGGATGTAATTTCTCTTCAGAAGGACTTGGAGAGACTGGAAACGTGGGCAGGTAAATGGCAGGTGAGGTTTAATTCAGATAAATGTAAGGTTATGCATTTGGGATGCAAGAATAAAAAGGCGACTTACAAATTAAATGGAAATATATTGGGGGAATCCTTGATGGAGAAGGATTTAGGAGTGCTTGTAGACAGCAGGCTTAGCAATAGTGCCCAATGTCATGCAGTAGCTGCAAAGGCAAACAAGATCTTATCTTGCATCAAACGGGCAATGGATGGAAGGGAAGTAAACATAATTATGCCCCTTTACAAAGCATTAGTAAGACCAGACTTTGAATATGGAGTACAATTTTGGGCACCAATCCTAAGAAAAGACATTATGGAACTAGAGAGAGTGCAGAGTAGAGCCACCAAATTAATAAAGGGGATGGACATTCTAACTTATGAGGAGAGGCTAGCTAAATTAGATTTATTTACATTAGAAAAGAGGCGTCTAAGAGGGGATATGATAACTATATACAAATATATTCAGGGACAATACAAGGAGCTTTCAAAAGAACTATTCATCCCACGGGCAGTACAAAGGACTCGGGGCCATCCCTTAAGGTTGGAGGAAAGGAAATTTCACCAGCAACAAAGGAAAGGGTTCTTTACAGTAAGGGCAGTTAAAATGTGGAATTCATTACCCATGAAGACTATGATGGCAGATACAATAGATTTGTTCAAAAAAAGTTTGGACATCTTTTTAGATGGGAAAAGTATACAGGGATATACCAAATAAGTAAACATGGGAAGGATGTTGATCTAGGGATTTATCCGATTGCCAATTCTTGGAGTCAGGAAGGAATTAATTTTTTCTCTTAATGGGGTTTTTTGTTTGCCTTCCTCTGGATCAATAAGTAAGTATAGATATAGGATAAAGTATCTAAATATAGCATAGGTTGAACTTGATGGACCTATGTCTTTTTTCAACCTCATCTACTATGTAACTATGTAACTATGTAACTATCTATAAGAAGAATTTATCTTTTATTTCTATATATTTGTCTATACCTGCTGCTGATATTTTGGACCAAAATAATAAATTTTATTATTTTTTTTTATGTCCAAATAGTAACATCAATATTGGTTCTCTAGTTCTAAGTAATCCATTTTTACTCTAATTTTGACTTTTTTGACATTCCAGACTCTCAAAGTTACAATATTTATTTGCAATGGAATCTTTCATGTTATGTATAGTTAGAATTTTCAGCCGAATGTATAATTTATGTGATTAGTTCTTTATAAGTGATTTTTGTAGGATGTGATCTTGCATGTTCACTCTGAAGTAATTACAGCTGTTTCTTTAATTGCTTAATAGATCCCACCAATGGACTATGTGGTGGCTTAATTGTCTTGTAACTCTAAGCCCATTTTCTAGTTGCATTTGGGTTTAAATAGCACACATTTCCAGTATCAATCATTCCATGATGAAGTATCTTTTATGATACGAAATGCGTTGGATAGGAAATAGTTTGTGTGTTTCTTATTTCATTTTTTCTCTCTTTATATATTGCTATTTAGTATTTTTTATAATTAATTCCCCTTTTTGGTGATTTTTTGCACTTATTCATTTAAAGATTGGACGGAGCAGTGCAGTGTTCTGCAACTTTATTGTGAGTTTGTGAATCTTTCATTGTGAAACAACGGGACCACTGGAAACATCATATGGGGAGTGGTACAAGCTGAGGGCAGTTAGCCGGGAGCGAGTGCATTCTCTATCCGTTGGTGAGTGTAGCCAGACGTGAAGTGGATCAGCTGATCTACACTACAAACTACTGAGATGTGAACAGCCTGCAATGGCGAGCTGAGAGTGGGTGCTTTTCCTATCAGCATTGCCTGATAGTACTGCTACTTTCTTGCCCTTGCTAACAGCTTCATTTACAACGCTCAAGGAGCTTCTGGTAACTTTACTGCCTGCACTGATTAGCTGAGAATGGGTGTTTCCCCAATCAGCATTGCCCTAATCACAGTACTGTTACTTTTGTTGCCTTTGCTAACAGCTGCATTAACAACACACAAGGAGTCTCTGGTAACTTTGTATTGTTTCATTTTATCTTTGCTTAACTAATCTAGTGGGTTTTTTTAAAGCACTCATTTGTGTTTCTTTTATTTCTATATAAAATATTTTTATATTTTAGAACATGTTTTTTGGGCTGGTATCTTTTTCTTTAAATTTGCACTATTGGATGTTTTGAGCCATCTTCATATACCTGCTGCATTTTCATGGTCCAAGTTACATTTGTATATTTTTATTTTCCTATAATTTTGAGCACCTGGCTTTGGTAGTTTAACATTGTTGATTTAGAGCACACTACACTACCCCCTTTGTTTCTCCATGTGATCTAAAAATCCCTATCTACGTGTATAAGACTTGAGGTTTGAAGTGAGGCTGTAAAGTATTTTTTGATGCAGGATGGGAACATTAGACCAGAGAAAAGGGATTTCCTATTGGATGGTATTAGATATATCCTGGAGCACAATTATTTTTAGTATAACAGAGTATGTTAACTACAGCTTATGGAATGGCCATGGGCACCAGGTTTGTCCCAATGTATGCAAATCTTTTCCTTGGTAGTTGGAAGGATTCACATACAGTATTTAGAAAAATAATCCTTTTGGGGCGAGCCTGGTGTTCTGGTGGAATTTTATAGATTATATCTTCTTTATTTGGAAGGGGGACCTCTGTAATTTACACACATTTATGATGAGAAAAAGGTATTCAAATCAAATGTGACCTGAAAGTAATTTTAAGTCAAAAATGTATTTCATGTACTAGTACTTTTGTCATATATATGTTGGCATGTCCATACTGTATGGACTTCAATATATACGGAGAACTGGAAGAACTTTAAATGTGAGAATTGAAGAATATGCCAGAAACATAAAAAAAATGATTAAAAACAGTGTATCAAAACACTTTCAAATAATCCATAAGCAAAATCTATATGATTTGCTATTCTTTGGCATAGATACGGTTGAAACCAATAGGAGAGGAGGTAATAGATTGGCAAAACTTTCTCAAAAAGAATCACATACCAACCAAAAGTCATAAGGTTAATAGTGACATACTACAGACAATGGCCACAAATCAATCACATCTTGAATACTCACTGGCACATCCTACTGCAGGACGAGGATCTTAGAAAAGTTCTAAGACTAACTGCATCCGTGTCAAGTATAAGATTGAAAACCTTAAAGACATACTATGATTGTGCTCATCTACGATCAGGAAGCGGACACGCAGGGCTGAGGTAGGGATGCAAATTAACCAACCAGAGCCCAGGGACAGAGTCCTGTAGAGTATCTGTAGTTGGTAAGCAGGCAGGAGCTCAGGGCTGGTGGCAGTGGTGCAAAGTCCAGGTAACAGGCAAAAGGTCAGAGCAGGCGGCGGCAGGCAGCGAGGTTGGGGTCATGGACTGGGGTCAGCAACAGGGATTCCAAATGAACAGGCTAGCCTCTGGAACAGGGAAGTCGCAGGGATAGGCAAGCCATAGGGACTGACAAGTCACACGGAAGGCTCAGGAACAGGGAACCAAAAGTGGCTAGGCCCACAGGGAAGGCTCACAAACAAGGAAGGCTCAGTAACTAGAACCCAAGGTGACCAGGAACAGAGGGAAATATATACAATGCTCAGACAGGGGCTGGAAGTCACTGGCTGCTATTTAAGCCCTTGAACAGGTGCAGCCTATATTGCAGACTGCCAGTAATCAAAATGTCCTCAGCAGCCAGGTAAGGGAAGGTTCCAGCCAATCTGGACTGGAACCCTTTCAGATACTGGTACATAGCCATTTCAAAGCCCTATTAACAAAACTTGGCAGTCCATAACCAGGACTGTAGGGACCTTTAAATGCCATGGCTGTAATGCCTGCCCCTCTATTCTGCACTAAAATATTTCACAATTGGAATAAATGCAGAGAATTTCAAATCCATCACTTTACTAACTGCCTATCCACTGGCACCATTTACCAAGACGTCTGTGAGTGTGGTAAAAGGTATGTGGATAAGACTTGTTGACAGTTTAAATGAAGAATTTTGCACTGCAAATTTTGCACCTAGGGTCGGTTCAAAATCATCTGGACAAACCCCACACCAGACACATAAATGATACACACTGTTGGACTGTCAAGTGGTTTACTTTTATTGGCATACTTACTATCCATGGTTTCAGAGGGTGTGATTGGGATAAAGCCCTCCAGATAGTATAAGATGGATTTTTTCACTCAAGACATTATCTCCTTATGGACTTAAAGAGGGCTTTGTCTACTTGCCCTTTATCTGACATGAACAAATTACCACTTAATATTGTTAAAATGTAGGTACCCAATTATACAGAGTAGTCACTAAACTACTGGTTTAATCAAATCTCCAGCTATGCTGGCACTGCAGGAACCCCACGGATGTGCTTACCATTGGTTTGATTTAAAAGTCTAATAGAAGATTATGTGATCCTTGTATTGTATACTGTACTTATTAACATATACATTGGAGTATAGGTCATCATTCCCCCCACCCACTATTGGAAGAGATCAAGTTATGTTAAATGCAATCAGTTCTAAACATACAGTAAGGGATACACATGTAACCGGGTTAACTGAATGATGGGGTGCACAGATACTGTACAAAATGAGTGTAATAAAATCACATTTGAATTCAATCAAAAAAAAATCAATAGTGCTTAAATGTACTGGATACATATGAACCAATATAATTTTAAAAAGTATGAGTAACACTGTACAGAATCCCTAATTTCAAGAACAATGTATGTTAAAAATTGATTGAAAATTGGTTGACATTGCATACATGTGAGCATTAGTGAATAATAACCACAGACAGATAGGTTCAATGGTAGGCGGTGAAGTTGGGGAGTGCAGATGTCTCCAAAAAACACAAAAATAGTGCAGATAGTGCAGTGACAGGTCTGTTTTTAATTAGGTCTAGAAAGCACTATTAGTTAAAAAGTACATTCTACTAGGAGTTGATACGACGCTTATTCCTGTAGCTATCTTAATCTTAGTGCTGTAGCTAGATTTCTCAAAATGAGATGTATCTAAGCACTATTGATTTTAATTTTTTGATTGAATTAAACTGTGATTTTATTATACTCATTATATCTGTGCACTGATTTTTAGCAAACGATCCTCACTTACACTGTTTGCTTTTAGGAATGCGCCCACATCAATAGCCAGACTATTATAGAGCATTTAATTAAATTGTCTAGTTACTTTGGAAGTAGCTTGAACACTATTTTTATCTGTGTTGAAATAGAGTGCAGTCAAGGGCAGAGTCTCCTTTTCTCCCTTTTATTGCTTGCAATAATTTATACTTTGCTCCTGGCACCTTCCATTTTCTACTAGGCTGAGGCAGGCGTTTGCCTTCCTTTTTTGTTAGTTTAATCAAGATCATACTAACCAATATGGGATATAAAAGAATATATTCCTCATCCCTGCCCCCTGGTTACCCGAAACACTCTCCACTACCCAACTACCCTAATTACCAAGCCGCACCACCTACAGCCCAAGATTAAGACTAGATATGAAGCCTGGCAGGAGAGGTACTATTCTTGGCCTTGCTAAAAAGCGATGTTCATTACATTATTTAGCCTCCGGATCTTTTTTTAAGTTGCGCAGTCGACATTTTTATCCTGGTTTCAACTTTTCTCTGAAAAGACACACAAGGGAATACTGTATATACAGTATATTTCCCCAGTGAGAGGGCAGCATGACTTGAGTTGAAACAGGGTTTTCATATAATTGATAACTTCCCCAATATGAGGGTGCCATAGAGTGCACACATGTAGCATTAGCCGAGAATGGGGGAGAACATGCACTATGATCAAAAACATTTGAATTCTCCCAATTTTCAAGTGGTTTGTGATGCTATATTGTGCATTCTGAAGGTGGTTTCAGGCTTTCCTGGTTTCCGTCACAATGTCCATATCCTGCATCACTCCTCCCTCAGTCGCCATTTTGAGGAGAGCATATAGATGGATGGTGAGTAAATATTAGACTTAATAATAACTTCAGATCATACTGTATAACTAGCTCAGATTCACTGTAATGTAAGCGTAGGTGTGCCAACATGTAGTAAACTTTACTGAATGGCAGCTTACAATAAATAATACCAATAGGATTTTGTCTGTGTGTTTCCAAAGTGGATGTAAGGTCTGGATGATGGATTTGGCTTCTAATCCCCGTTGCTAATTTTCAGGCTCTAGCAGTAATAAAGTATAAAGAAGCACACATACAGTATCTATATGTTCTGTAAGAGAGCAGGAATTTGGAGTCGAAATGTCAAAGGAATTCATATCGTTATTGCTTGTTGTATTCTACAACACATAAATCCCTTATTCTGTAAGGTTTGAAAGCACAGATGATGTGCTATTAGATTAAAAACCCCATTGACTTTAATGGTTCTTTACATGCGATAGCACGTCATCTGCACAATCGCCCATTACAGAATAAGGGCCATAGATATCAATGCTCATTTGCCAGGTAGAATAGAGTCAAATCTGAAGGGAAATCCAGATGTACCACATCTCTGAGGTGACCCCCTTGGAGGAACGTGGTGCAGCTGCAGCATGTCTGTGAGATTGCCCTATGTACTGGTAAGAAAGATACTGTATATAATGAGTTCAATACAATTCATTCTGCCATGTGATAATACATGTGAATAATAATTGTTCTATATATGAACACTCAAAATACTAATGCGTTAAAATTACTTTGAAAATGCTCTATGTCTTAATTTGCATTTAAATGTTCATGTATTTATTAATATGTCAAATATTCTTCTCAGAATAAATGTTATTATAAAGTGTTAGTAAAATATATTATTTGAATGGCAGTTATTACTATATACAGTAGCTAATGCTACAGTACATGAGTCTGTTAAAAACAAATCACTTTATATATTGTAAAATATTTAGCTGTATCAAACTTAAAGCATTATGTTTCTGTGGCCAGGTTCCCCCCTGGGTCCCCTTGTTCCCTTACCTCCGGCTGTGGTACGACTGGCAGCGGAGGCTGAGGAGAGTGCGGGGAGGTGCGTGGGTGCATCCGGCAAGAGCGTGCAGGGGCCCTGCGGCCGGTGGAGGGGCGACGGGTCACCGGAGGTCCCCAGCAGCTCCCTTCACAGGGTGCCACGATCTTGAATGTGCGTGCACATGCGCAGTATGGTTCACACATGCGCAATGATGCCCAGAGCTATGGCGGCCATCTTGGTGCACCTCACTCAGGCGCAGGAGGCATTGCAAGCGGCGGCCATTACATAGTAGGTTCGCAGGGAAACTAAATGCCCCATAATGCACAGGAACTGCCGGGCATGTGAGCAAGCACAGCCAATAGGGCTGCAGCCTTCCCCCTGTGCGACAATTGATACATTTGGTACACTAGAGGCCACGCCAGTCGGAGCTGGGACATGGAGAGGTGAGGTTGTGTGTATGTCACGGTGGACCAGAACTTATCAACACTTTTTATATTTTTGGGATTCTCGATTGAACACAACAAGGAGGCAAAATAAATTGTGATTTATTTCCTTGCTAGACAAAAACATGACAACTTCAGAATACACTTAATACAACACTTACTGGGATGGGAAAATGAAATAAAATGTCCTTTGCGAGAAAGCACAAGAAATGGAGTCTCTGTTTAAAGTCCCGTTGGCTAGATCACAAGTTGCCGATCTAATAACTTTGCCAAATCAAAGAATGTAGTTGAAGTTCATAGGAATTCGTTTGGGAGTCACCAGGGCTAACGAATTCCATAGTTTGGGGTAAATTCTTGGCTGCGATGGTATTAACCCCTTGTGCCTTGGAACCACTACCGCTGTACTTGAACGAAATCCTGCATAAAGCGTAGTCACATCATGAATTGTATCTGGATCACACTGGGGATAGTCCGGTGGGCACAGTTATAGGGTTTACAAGCTGATCCTTAACATGTACACCCAATCCCCGCTGTGGGAACATTTAACCCACCAATCACTGATTTGCCCGTAATTTGCAAAGTGGGCAAAAAGGCTTTCTGGTCTGCAAAGCGCATGTGCTCACTTTACACCCATGCGGTTTAGCATACCTGGAATACACCCCTTCCCTTGCGAACCTGGTTTTGGAGTTTGTCTCCAAGGTGCGAATGTCTCATGCTGATTGGCACTTTGCAACATCCCGGCCATTTTCACTCCTTGGATCTCAAAGCTGCCTCTCGGGAGGTCCCTTTCAGGTTCAATGTGCTGGACAGGATAGCTGGACAGACGTCTGGAGACAAATGAATAATTCGGACACACACAGTATCGTTCTCATTCACTGTCTGCTTTAATGGGCATATGCATCAGTTCTTATAGCCCTTTCGGGGCGTTGTCACATATATGTAATTCATTCAGGTTGCTAAATTGCCATGTACACTTAACAGAAGCCAGTTGTCCTTAACAATGCCATATTCCTTTCAGTTACCCCCCAGCCCAGCTGTCGTTGCTATAGTTATCCTTAACAATGCCATATTCCTTTCAGTTACCCCCTAGCCCAGCTGTCTTGCTTTAGTTATTTTGCTGACGTGACAGTCTGAATATTTTAGGATTCCGGTTAAACAGGATATCTGGGGCTTGATCTCAGCAGGGAGGAACTGTATTAGAAGTGACTTCTGGTCTCTGTGTTAAAACAGAGTTCCCATACTTTTTCCCTACAGCTATACACATTGTACCTGAGCTGACAAAAATGGATCATATATTCTTAAACATATAAACATAGGACCCCTACCAAAATATACATTAACAATACCCATACTTCAAACAGACCTCCAAATTGCAGCCACGCTTCTTCAATTAGCGCTGGCTTCATCGCTCACAACGCCATGGTGCTGGATCACGCAGTTCTATCAAAAGCTGGTGGTACCGGATGCTGGCACAAGTGCGAGCTCAAAGGAACGTTGCCCCAAAGACAAAGGAGGCGGAAAGTGACGAGGACAGCTCCCCTTGGAGGGTGCCTACCTCTATACCCAGGATGCCGCGGAAAGAGACTCTTACCTCATGAGCCGAGGTGAATCCAAGCGACATCATCTGCTACAACTGTGGCCAGAAAGGTTTTCTCAGAACTGTCCGGAGCCAAAAAATAATCCAAGTCATCCGACCCTAAGACCATGGTGCAACCAGCAGAAACACCCTCTGCGGCATCGGAGAGCCCCCTATCCCAGTTGAAGCACCTCAACCAGATGTCTGCAGTTGCTTGGGTACCGGCTGCTATCATAAGAATCCTGGCAGAAGGTATCTACACATCGGCTTTGCTGGACACCGCGTCTCAAGTGACTATTGTATACCGCTCCTTCTGCGACCTACACCTCTGCAGTTTTGGGGACTCAGCAATGAGGATTACCCCATCGATGGCATGATAAAGGCACGGATAGAGATAATACAGCTAAACACCGGCAAGTCTCACATCGGGAATGTGGAGGCTTTGATATGCCCCGAGCCCCGCGAACATCCAAGCTTATCCATCATCCTCGGGACCAATGCCGATGTGTTGTGAGCGTTGATCCGAGTCTTTCTGCAGGAGACCAGTGAGCAACCCCTGTCGAGTGCTGCAAGGTCTCAGCCCAGGAAGGATATGGGGACCTGTTCATTCACACCAAGGTTTTAACCGAGATTCGACCAGGGGGAGTGAAGATCATGTATGCAGCGTGCTGCTATCTGGGCCGAGAAGAGGCCGATCATCTCTTCTCTCTAGAGAGTGCGCCAGAGGAAGACGCCAACCTTGGCTACAAGCTTGTGCCAGAGGTACAAGAATGGAAGACCTCACTGCTGGTGAAGATCAAGGTGTTTATCTAAAACATCTCTCCTTACAACATGCCCCTCGACCAAGTTCAGCGGTTGGGTAGAATGTACCCAGTTACTCCCTTTGAGATGATAGCTCAAGTAAACGCTGCCACCGTGCCAGACCAGCCAGTCGGGCTGCTCTTTGATTTCGGGGATTCGACTCTTCGTCAAATGGAAGGAACGGCTAAGTGCTAAGATGGAGGAACGTCAGGAAGTATTCTACACTAGCGAGATGGATGTGGGCTGCAGCCAAAACACCCAGCACACGATTCGGCTGAACGACATCACGCCCTTTCTGGAGCAGTCCCGGCGCACTGTTTCCCGAGATGTGGAGGAATTGAGTGATGTCATACAAGATATGGAGATGGCAGGCATTGTGACAGAGTCCCGTAGCCCCTACACGTCACCAATCGTGGAGGTGTGAAAGAAGAATGGATCGGTCCGATTATGTAGACTATCGGACCTTGAACAACCGCACTGTACCTTACCAGTGCACTCTGCCGTGAATTGAGGAGATTCTAAACATGCTGTCGGGGAGCGAATGGTTCAGCGTGCTGGACCTGTTATCTGGCTACTACCAGGTATCTATGAGTACAGAAGACCAAGAGAAGATGGCATTCATATGTCCCCTTGACTTCTATCAATTCACCCGCATGCACCAATGCATTTTTGGTGCCCCAGCAACGTTCCAGCGTAGATGGAGAAGACCATCGATGACATGAACCCACGGGAATGCCTAGTGTAGTGTGCTGTTGCAGGGTACATGCAACCACACGTGGGTTTCTTGATAAGGCTTTTTATTGAGCCACAAAATATGGCACACAAAAAATAAGAAGAGATTTTCTTCAATTATATAAAGTAAATAAATATAAGTCCTGAGTGGGATTTGCCCTTTCTGTTCAATGTCCACAGAAACAATTCAGCATCAAAACAAAATGTCACTGAAAAACAGACCTTAAATCCAGCTGTTCTCTCTCCAGAGTTTCAATGTATCTCCATGCTTCAGACAGGCTGCATGTGTGTGTAGCCTGCCGTTTTTAAAGCTCCTTGATGAGGCAGCTGGTATCAGACTAATTAAGCAGCCCTCTCAGCTGAAAGTTAACCTCGTCACTGCTGCACTGCAAACCTAAACATAGGTCTGCCAGGCATATGGCTGGTGACATTTATTCACTCTGTCACATGTATCTAGTGCACATGGAACGTCTGCTAAAAGTGCTGGACCGACTGGGCAAAGAAGGCTTGAAGTTGTTACTGGACAAATGCCGGTTCTGCTGCACATCAGTGACCTACGTGGGACACATAGTGTCCGCGGATGGAATAGCTACCGACCCCACTATAGTCAAAACCGTGGTGAACTGACTGAGACCAGAAAATGTAATAGAACTACGCTCCTTCCTAGGATTCTGCAGATGTGGAAGGGTATTCGAGTAAAGCGAAGGTCCTCAATAACATACTCAAGATATACCCAGAGGATACTGGAGCAGAAAGCCACCTCCGCGCGAAGACAAGAGGACGTCTGCCTGTGAGAAGGCGTTCGGAGGCCTAAAGAAAAGTCTAACGGAGGTGCCCATTCTAGCTTACGCTGATCCCGAGAAGCCATACTTCACGTGGATGCGAGCTTCAATGGCATAGGTGCGGTCTTGCACCAGAAGTACGCGGCTGGCCTCCGGCCAGTAGCATGCATCAGTCGTAGCTTGACCACCAGCGAGTAGAATTATCCCATCCACAAACTGGAATTCCTCGCTCTCAAATGGACAATTGTGGACAAACACCACGACTATCTGTATGGAGTCACAGTCAAAGTGAAAACGGACAACAATCCTTTGACGTACATACTGACGTCCGCCAAACTGGATGCCACTGCCCACAGATGCCTGGCATCCCTCTCAAACTACCAGTTTACGTTGAAATACAAACTGGAGCCCCTGAACATCGGAGTCGATGCTCTGTCCAGAAGACTGGGACTGAGTACCACACTGGACGACGGCCTCTAGAAAGAAATCTTGGACCAGGAATGCAGGCTATGTCCTCGACCACAGCAATTGTGGAAGACAAAGTGGCCTTCTCAGATCTGAGGGTTGCAGACTCCCTGTGATGACAATCCAAGTCTATCCCTGCCGCTTATTGCTACCCAGATGGAATGAATATCACCACAGACAAGATCATCGCCTGGAAAGATCTGGTGCAATACCAGATATGGGATCCAGTGGCAGGAGCTACCCACCAGGCCATCCAGCAAAACAAGCCCACCTTAATGAAACGGGCTCCCAGCAACACAGTAGCAATACTAATGTGTGAAGTGGACAAATTCGAAATCGACAAGTGTCTACTCTATCGGGTGGCTCAATACCAAAACCACCCGGATAGAAGGCAGCTGGTTCTACCCAGGAACCTACAGCATATGGTCCTCCAATTGCTACACGATAGCCATGGGCATCTTGGAGTGGAAAAAACCTTCAGCTTAATACGAGACCGGTTCTTCTGGCCTCGGATGAGAGAGTCGGTAGAACACTATTGCCGCTCACGGTGCATTCAACGGAAGACACTCCCTACCAGAGCCGCTCCAATGGCTGACCTGAAGAGCTCGGGACCCTGGACCTTGTATGCATGGACTTCCTATGTATCTAACCAGATGCCCAGGCGTCGGCAATGTACTAGTGATCACGGATCATTACACCCGCTATGCTCAAGCCTTCCCCACCAAAAACCAGAAGGCATCACTGTGGCTAAGATCCTGTGGGCGCGGTACTTCATACATTACAGCCTACACAATCACCTACATTCAGATCAAGGCTGGGACTTTAAAAGTAACCTCATCCAGGTGTTGCTTAAATTTCTGAACATCACCGTCCCGAACGACCCCTTACCATCCAGAGGGATATGCTCTGCCGGAGAGGTTCAACCGGACCCTCCTCGACCTGCTCGGCACCCTAAGGGGCACTCAGAAGAGTGAGTGGAGTTAACACGGGAAGTCCTTGGTGCACGCCTATAACTGCACCCGCCATGAATCTACGGGATTCACTCTCTACTTTCTAATGTTCGGGCAAGAAGCATGGCTGCCTGAAGATATATGTCTGAGGGTAGCTACTGATGGGATACCCAACACGATACACTTCAAGTACGTACAGCGGCTCCAAGAAAGCCTGCAACAAGCCTACCAACTAGCGGAGACAGCACCAGCTCATCTGAATGCCGGTAACAAAAGGCACCACGACCATAAGGTCCTTCATCGGAAAATTTGTCCTTGAGAAACCGTAATCTAGGGATTCCCTGCAAACACAAACTGGCTGACAGTTGGCACGAGGAGTCTTTGAGGTGGAATCTCAGATCCCGGGCCTCCCAGTCTACCACATAAGAGACGCGGATGGCCGGGTAAAGGTATGGCACCGCACCATCTCCTGCCAATCCCACAAGTGGGGGATGATGATCAGAAATAGAGGCTACACAATTGGCCAGTTAGCCAGAAGGATCTGACGAGAATTCAGAGACAGTAACTGAAACAACCAAGGATCCTATGGAAGGACACTCTAGTAGTGCAAATCAAAATCAAGGGGCACCTCCCAAAGGAGCAACGGGTAATGGGCCAAGGTCGCATACACCTACTCCTCTGGACTCCAAGAGTCCTTGCTTCATACCAGCTAGAGACATTTCAGAGACTGAAATACCCCCAATGAGAGAGACTGAGCCACAAGCCACTTCTCCCCAGAGGGAGATGCAGAAGAGCTTCACAGAAGACAACATGTAAGGTACTCTCCCAACCAGGTAGCCTATGATTTGTTAGGGGCACCCAACTACACCCAACTACAAATCTCAGCAGTGATCTTGGAGCAAAATAACATCCGTGATTGTCATGTTCACTGAGATATATAACCTGATGTAAAGTGTCACGGGAGACCAGTTTAGCAACACCTATTTATATCAGGATCATTGATTGAGCAAAGCAAGGAGGTAAAATAAATTGTAATTTAATTCAGGAAAAGACATACACACCATGTAGCACAATTTACAGAGTTAATAAACTTACTGGAATGGCGCTAACGAATAAATCTATCCTTTAAACGAAATTCACCAAAATGACCTCTATAGGAGCCTTTTCAACTGACCAGTAGGCACTCAAAAAACGACCTGGACCAGATTTCGGCATGCAAAGCAAGACGCGACCACTACGTTCTTCAGAAGTGGAACTTAGATGAATTATTGAGTCAAAATCTTTGATGCCGGGTAACGTCTATTCAGCACAGTGCATCTTTGAATTTGCAGCTGTTGGTTTGGCGCTTGGAATCTGCGCACCTCATTGGCTGCAAGGTTTCTTATGGGTTTCAGGGTCACATTCACAAACCTCTACAGCCTTTCAGAGTATGGGAATTTCCCTGCCAGTCAATCACCGATTTGCCGGTATTTTAAAGCCGGGTGGGTATATTTTTTCATTATGCAAAGGGGCATGCACCAACCTGGTACCTCTGCCTCTTTGCTTACTGAGCCCACCCGCTGTCCAGGCTCTACAAAATCTGGGATCTGGCAACTGGTTGCCGGATTGACTTGTGTTAGTCCAGGATGTGGATACTCAAGCAGAACTGCTTTACCCCTCCTGTTCAAGTCCGGACTGCAAACAGACCCATAGGCACCAAGCTTGGTAGCCATCTGGTCTCTCGGGATCCATCAGGAAAATCAGCGCACCTCCATGGAATGAAAAAGAGAAAAACAAAAAATAAGTGAAGTACGTTTGTGCAAATCGAAATAGATATAGTTTGGTGAGATATGCACTTTCTTCTAATTGCCTGCATCCAGGCACGTAAAGGTTTCTTTGTGCAGCTTATCCACGAATACAGATGAGCTGGAACCTTTAGATGTACAATTCCATCTTTTTATAAATAAAATAGAGGTATACAGGTATATACCGCAGATGGAACAGGGACACCAATGACGCGCACACAAGCTTTCTTCCTTGACCACGACTATCGCCGTTCCTGCATCTTTTGTCACTTCCGGTAGGTCTCTCTGCTCTCGCAAATTGGGCCCCACGAATTCACAGGGGTCCTGAGAAGAGGTTATCTGGTGCTGTCAGGGTTCCTCACAGGTGGAGGCACTGTCACCGGACGATCCAGGTACACCCCAGACTCCAGCTGTGGATGTCCAGGCATCCTGTTAGCCGCAGGTAAAGCACCACATACACTCAGTAGCCGCCACAGTGCTACAATTCTTATTTAAAACATATGATACTAATTTCTCAAGTAATTCCTGGTGAAAAATGGGATAATGACCTAGTCCATGTTTAGGATAAACATTTTCTCTTGTAGCTAATCTGTAGGGTAATGGAGTAAGATGTGAAAAAATGAGGGGTGGATCAGTATAATACTGTGACCATACACAATTTTAGCAAGCTCAAATCCCAAACCCACTACATTTTATACTGTATTTATTTGTGTCAATTGGAGTGCTACTGGGATAGTGACCTAATGTATGCAACCACAGACAAGAAATCCCCAATGCTACATCCAATATGACAAATTATGTAGTACATTATTATGCATTTATATCTGTATTCTTTCTTTACAAGTATGGGTAATTTTGTTCAATCCTTTGGCCAAAATATTTGAAGCCTGCAACCACATCAAGGTAAACCCTATAACTAGGTTCCTGCACTTACCCACCATAACCTATATATATATTAAGGTTATGGTGGGTAAAAAAAGTGACTAAAACCCTCCACAGTAAAGCATAAAGCAACTGTAAATATTCCTGTATATTCATTTGCATGTCTTAGACAGGTCTGCAACCCTGTCTTTTACCATTATCACCCAACACACAGCACTTCCACTGCAGCAAGAGATTCTGGGAAATGACATGCAAATGAGCACACAGTGCCACCTTTTATCTCATGCTCATATTACATGAGCAACCCTTAGCCAATGCATGCTGCTTTAAACATAGCTTTTAAGCAAGGGCTTGGGAGATGCAAAGTCAGTACAACCAATCAGATTGGGGATATAGTTCCCACAATCTGATTGGCTGAAGTACCATGTGACGGCAGCCATGTTGCTTTTGGTGACATCATGTTAAACGGAAAGGAAGCATAGCCTTTCCTTTACATACTTTAACATCCCCACAAAAAAAAAACATGGTTTTCAAAGCCAATCAGAGGCGTGTGAACCATTTGCACTCAAATGTGACGTCACAGGCCTATAAAAGCCTGTGCAGTCTCATTTGATAGCAAGACGCCGAGGAGGGAGGACCTGCTCCTCCAATTGGATTACAAGGGCATGCCTGCTGAAGATGGATGAAGGGGAAGAAGGAGAAGAAGACACCGAAAGAGCCAACATTGGATTACAATTTACAAATGAAGAAAAAGAAAGAAGAAAAGGACTTTAGATTTTTTTTTACCTGTGCCCGTAGCTGTATGGGATCGTGGATTGGTTCGAGAGCTTGTGGTGACCACGGGAATCAGTGGGTGATGACATCTAAAGATAATGAAAAATATTGAATGTATGTTATTTTTCATTTACAGGTTTTTTTTATTGTATTTTTTTGGTGATTGCATTTTTTTAAAACACATTAATTCCAAATGTATTTATGTATGGCCCTTTGGGCTATACATACATACATACATACATACATACATACATACATACATACATACATACATACATACATGCACACAGTAAGAAGCAATTCTTTTTTTGGCATTTGCCAAAACAAAAGGTTGTTTTGGCAAATGCTTGCTTATATGCATTTTAAATGTATATCGATGCTTTGTTTTTAAATGTGTATGCTATTTATATTGCATATTGATGAAGTGTTCAGGAATTTTTGCTGGTGTTTTAAATTGTTTATTTTTGGCTTTTGAATGGTATTTGGTTTTTAATGTTGTATTCTTTTTTGACTTTTGATTTTGAATGATGCAGTTTATTTAGATATTTATTATATTTGTTCGTGGTTTTGTTTTGTTTTAATTGTTTATTCTGGTCTTTGTTTTGGATTTGATTAATTGATTGGTGGTCATTTTGTTCGGTTTACTTCTTTATTTGTTTTTTGTTTGAGATTTTTTTGAATGATTGGATCGTGTTTTTGATTGTTTATTTTTAGGTTGACCATTGACTGGCATAGTGTTAAATCATGCCTATATTATATGGGCATGACGTACCCACTGTGCCATTCCATATTTGATTGGCATTAGAAACGTGTTCATTTTGCAATGTAATGTTGTTTCATTTGGGCCTATTTTTTTATTCCTTCACCATTTCTTGCAATAGTGGTAAATCATGCCCATATTATATGAGAATGATGTACCCACTGTACCAATGAATGGGTATCGGTGGGGCTAGTTGCTTGGGGAGGGATGTTAGGCCTCCTGGGTGAGTAGTGGGAGAGGGCGGGTAAACCCCTTAATTACTGTAGCGGTTAATAAGCACTAAGGTAATTAAGGGGTTAGGGGACATTAGATTGTATTTGTGATTATACTACATTGTTTGTGGCAACTGAGTACATAGACAGTGATGAGGATGAGAACGGCCTTCAACGTGGCAGCCTGGCAGGGGTGAGTGGAAATTGTATTTATTTTTTTTCTGCAGCTTAATGTTTAAAAACATAATGTATATTAGGGTGATATAGGGGTTGTTTGGGGTACAGGATGGGTTAGCAAATATTACAAGGTTTATTGGGGGCAATTGCCAACAATAAAGCTGCTATTGGGCCTTAACCCCTTCATTGCCTTAGCGACTAGCCGTTAAGGCAGTGTTTCCCAACTCTAGTCCTCAGGGAACCCCAACAGGTTAGGTCTTAATGATATCCTGCTACAGCACTGGTGGCTCAGTCACTGATTGACCCACCTGTGCTGGAGCAGGGATGCGCAGGTGGCTCAGTCAAAATGACTGACCCGCTTATTGACCCACCTGTGCTGGAGTAGGGATATCTTTAAGACCTAATCTGTTGGTGTTCCCTGAGGACTGGAGTTGGGAAACACTGCGTTTAGGTAATGAAGCTGCTTTAATGTATTTTTTTTTAATATGTGCTGGAGCAGGGGTCTCCTGAGCTGAACTGCTTTGATTTCTGGCTCAGGCATCCCCTGCTTTCCGAGTTACAGGCCCCGGTATGGGGCACTGGAGGCCAGTGTCGCCGCCATTTTTAAAGCATCTACGACATATGACACGGGACATTTAAATAATGGAGGAGATACGGGCACCCCATATCTGGACCTGAAACTTGGGAAGCAGGGGGTCCCTAAGGCTAAAATCAATGCGGTTCATCTCGGGAGACCACCTGCCCCAGCACACTATTAATAAAAACTATATTAATGCAGCATCATTACCATTGCACGGTAATAAAATTGTTTATTATTGATTTGTGTGTTATAATACTAGTGTACATGAGCAAGGGGTGTTCTAAGCTGAACCGCATTGTTTTCAGCCTCAGGGACCCCCAACTTCATGAGATACAGGCTCCATTACGGGGTACTGGTATCCCCCTGCAGGATTTAAATCCCCTGGTCTCATGACGCGATAGCTTTAAAAGCACAGGGGATACCGGCACCTCATAACAGGGCCTGTATCTCATGAAGTAGGGGGTCCCCGAAGCTGAAACCAGTGCGGTTAAGCTCAGGAGACCCCCTGCATATGTACACTTAAATTAAAATGTATATGTATACTGTACGATCGCCTGTAAGAGCTGTGCATGTAGACGCAGCGTCTCCATGCATCTATTACAGGCTGCTTTTTTTCAATCAGTTATTGTGCTTTGAGTTTTTTAAGCACAATTGAGGGGGAAAAAACAGATCATGCGATCGGGCATGTTTTTGATCACACCTACCCAAATGCGCTTCACTTATTAGTGAATCCCGCGTCTGGCTTCATTTTTTATCATGGGATTAAAAATGTCCCAATCAGGCGCAAAAGCACACTGCTTAGTGAATCGCCCCATATGGGTGAGTTTAAAACTAAGGAGGACGGGTCACAAGACCTCACCAAATTTTTACTAATTTATATTTAGACATACACAGTCTTAGCAACCTCTAAACCCAAACCCACTACATTGTATATATATGTATTTGACACTGTGACCATACAGTTACTAGTCATGAATTATTTCACAGTACAATACATTTCTCGTTGTGCATGTGGGGAAGTGTTTGGTGATTCATATGTGTGTTAGTAATTGTAAATGCCTATAAAATATATGTGCTAAGATTTTTAAGGCACAAAGGCCCAGATCTACAAAGGGCGCTAGGTTTTAGCACACATTTTCTCCCATTCAAATTAATGGGAGTCAAGTGGTGCTAATCCCTAGCATTCTTTTTTGGATCTGGGCCATACACACTAAAGGTTTCTAATGTGATGTTAACTGGATAGAGATCAAGTTTTTCCCTCATTCCTTAAGAATTTTTGGTTTAACTTTTGTCATGAGCAATGGATGATATCCATCATGATGGCATTGTAGAAGACGGACACAAAAACATTATTTTGGTATTGTATACATCTTTTTATTATTTAATATGTATTAAACTTATACTTAAAATGTTCTGATATTTTCAACTATCCGTGAATTAGGATGTCTGCTATCTAGCTCTCGCTTACCAATTAGTTCTAATTGAATAGGCTATACAGAATGTGGTACAGTAGGTTTTGACATCACCCCTGAAGAAGTTGCAAAGCGAAACTCGCAGGGTTAACTCCCGGATTACAGTACATCCAACATCACAGAAGCAGTGAGAACCAGGCAAGGCAGTGCGCGACACTTCTGCAGACACCGACGAGGTGCTGGAGACCTGAGGCTGTGGCGTGCAGGCTCCATCTGGTATTAGCTGTGTTTGTTTTCGATTGCAGCAAAGACCATTCTGGGTGGTTCCCAGAAAATTATTTCATTTCCGAAAATCTACATTTTCTGCGTATCAATTGTTTTACCTATATTATGCTACACTATGTCTTGCTCCTCAATTTAGAAACTTCTCCACAAAACGAATTGGAGATGAATTTACTTCAATCCCTGCATACAGTATGTATGAGTATTCCTGCATAACATTGATCAAAATGCACAAAACTCAAGTGGAAAATGTGTGAGTGTAAATTCACACAGTGCCATTTCCCCCTCATTGAATTACAGACATACTACACTATTTGAGCTTTTTCTCCATTTTCTTTTTGCAGCTGGGTCACCATTTGAATACAAAATCATTATTGTTTGAAAATTAAACTCAGCCTAAAAATATACAGTATTTGAATTTTTCTACAGTAAATTGTTGACATTAAAGTTATTGGTCACGTACAATATCTGCTACAGCACTGTGATTGTAAGATCACATTTTCAACATTTCCTTCAATAGGACCTAGGGGATTTAGATTGTAGAACTAATTTGAGTTCATGGATTAAGAAAAATAACTTCAAAAGTTTGAACAGTATCTCTACTAAGCACACTATAAAGTACTTCCTATGCAGTAGCTGTGCTGCACTATGCTACAGTATCTTGTTATCTTGAAAAATTGTCTTCTTTGCAAAGAAAATAGATTGCCAGTAAGGGGTGTTATTATTTTATCCTCGTTGAAATGGTCATTAATTTATTAAATGCACTGATAAATCAATATTTAAATGATAAAATTGGAGTACCGTACAAATTTTGCAGGAACATGAAAGGTTTGATAAGTCATATCTAAATGTGCTCTATGGGCTGTCATAGACTAATAGAAAAAGATTTACACAGACGAATGAAGTCATCGTTTATACTAATAAAAAATGACACTAGTGTTTGAATATAATTTTCAGTGATTCATATGCATTTTATCTTTGTAACTAGAACTGGTATT
This sequence comes from Ascaphus truei, assembly GCF_040206685.1. Lineage (NCBI taxonomy): Eukaryota > Metazoa > Chordata > Amphibia > Anura > Ascaphidae > Ascaphus > Ascaphus truei. The sequence continues at coordinate 420,187,039 of NC_134483.1, read as the reverse complement.
TCTTTGTAGGAATAAGAACATTCTGGTTTCTTCAAACAATGTTAGGGCAGAAATTAAATGATCAAAAAAGGAATTAAAGGGAAAGATTTTATGGATTTCTAACAACAAATATAGCACATTTTATTTTCCCCAAGGAAAATGCACTTATATTTATTGGAAGTAAATGATCTCATGAAGGTCATTCTTATTTATCAAATTGACTTGAATAGAAGAATTCAAGTCAAATAAATCTGATTGCAATGTAGTAACTCACAGCTTGCCCCTCCAGCCATATTGACTTTTCCCCTCAAGTCACATAGTATGTGGTAATGCAACTCAAGTGTTGGCACTTTAATATTTTACATTATACTTTTGTATTCACTATTTACAATATCATGCTGAAACAAGTTATGGCAACCTTTGAAATATATATTTTTCTACAACTACTATTTAATAGTTTGAGTGCCATACTGTATCACAGATCATGTCTTCAGACTTTAAAAAATATTTAACAGACATTTTTGTATTTTCTATTAATTTATATGCTGAAATGAACAGACACATACTCTTTTATGTCCTGATATTATTTCTGCTAGATTTGCATTCTTTCCTACCTGCAAAAAAAATTCTACATATCTCCCAGGCCCACCCAGGTGTAGGCAGAGGCTGCTCTGCGCATTGACAACTGTACCCTTCCTGGTCCTGCAGTGGCTATGGGAATCTAAAGGACATTTGAAAGTGCACCACCTTTGGAGACGATCCAGAACTTTGGAGCACCAGCCATCAGAAACTCTCATAGGAGGAGGGGCGGTCTCTTCTCAACAGGAAGAGCATCAAGAGGGCTGCACAGCAGGCCAGAGGAACGGAGTGATGATGACAGATCTCACTCCCCCACACATCAGTGGGACAGGTTGTCTATGAGGGAGATTGGTGTGGGGGACCAGGGGAACTAGGACAGCACCTAGTGCGATGGGGGGAGTCTCTTTTGGTTTCCTCCCTGTTTTTCTATTATCGCCCCTTAGGCAGCTCTCCCTCTCTGTTGTATCCCACCATGCATTCCCTGGGCCTGAGGGAGCTTCCCTGACTTATAATGACCACCTGTTTCCCTGGTTTCTCCCCTTTCCGGCAGGAATAGCGGTGTCAAGAGTTTGCATCTGAGGAACCACGCACATCAGGATCAGTGGTTCTGCAGCCCACAATCACTGGGGCTCATCTTTGGGATGCTCATGGTACAATGTCTTCATAGTCGTGGACACCAGTTAAATGTGAGGCAGTAGTTAACCAATGTCCAGACATGCTACGTGTGCTGGATAGTTTTTAGCGATTAAGGAGAGTAGACAAACACCTAGAGCCATGCAAGCAGAGGCTGAGGGCACTGAGCAGGTTAGCGGTGCTAACTTGATAAGCGCAGTGATCCCAGAGAGCACAGAGGCTATGATTTTCTGTTTAAAAAGTACCCCAAAAGGCAAGATGCGGAGCTGTTGTATGAGGATTGTTCTTAGGTTTAAGGATCCTGTTCTTAGGGAAAAGAGTAATGGATTGCGGAGGGGTTTTGAGATCAGCTGTAGAACACAGTGAGGTGGTTAGGAAGAAGATCGAGAATGAGGTGTAGTTGGGTAGGGTAGTTGGTCCATTTCAGGACCTGCCACTGGATGGTTTGTGGGTCTTCCCTTTGGGTGTCATCCTTTAGAACGAGCCGGGTGCTTTCTACTCGATACAGCACTTGTCGTCATTCCCAAACGGTGAGTCAGTTAACAATGGGATTAGCCAGGAGATGCTTACAGTGAGTTATGCAGTTTTTGATGGCACAGCAGTGTTTGTACGGAGGTGCAGGAGGTTTTTTTTCTGCGTTTCGACTGCTGTCGGTTCCTCCATAGTCGTTCATTCATTGGGTTGCCATTTTTTTCTTTGTTGATTTATGTTTACCCATGGGTTGCGCAATCTACAGCTCACATTTTCAAAGCATTCAGTTTGTTTTTTAAGTGGTTTGATAAAGTGGAGTCATGCACGGGTAGTGTTATCCATTATCTGGATGACCTTTTGTTTATAGGCCTGGGCGAGTCGGAATCTTGCAGTAAGCTTTTGTATTGTTTTGAACAAGTTGCAGAATGTTTTTGAGTTCCTTGAGCGAAGGAAAAAAAACAAAGGCCCTGTCACAAAATAGTTTTTTGGCAATCAAAATAGACTCAGCGGAAATGTTTTTCAGGTTGCCCCAAAGGAAGTTGGATGAGCTTAGAAAATTTGTGGAGGTAGTGTTGAGTATTAGCAAGATTGCCCTCAAGCAGTTATATACATTGTTCCATCTTTTTTTTTTGCATGCCACATCATGCCTATCGGCAGGATATTTAACAGGCAGCTGTAACATGCTATGGTCTGGGCCTGCAATCCAACGCACTTCGTCCCCTTTTCCAGGCAGGTTAAGAATGACTAAAGGGTGGAAAAATTCCTGTAAGAGTTTAATGGCAGGTCTGTGTGGTTGCAGGTTGCAGTGTCCAGTGGTGATAAAGTTATTTACTGTATCTGTTTATTTGCTGGTTTTGGAGTGTATTACGTGGGTCGCCGGTGCGCGGTATGGTGGTCAGATGGAGAGATAGTATTGGGGATGTGTAGTATCCATGTGTTTCTTGAGTTGTTCCCTCTGGTAGTAGCCATTAAATTGAGGGACAGAGAGTTCACTGGCAATAATGTGTTTTTTTTAGACTGATACATGGGGGGTTGAGGTAGTTAACCATACTGTATGACATTTTGCTACCAACCAGTCATTCTCTTGATGACGTACTTAGTGTTGCAGTGTTTAAGGCCAAGCTTAGGGATAAGCATATCCCAGGTGCCAAAAATCTAATAGTGGATTGTCCCATTTAAAGTTTCCTTTGTTCAGGTTCCTGGCCCCAGGCATGGAAATGGTTGATCAGATGTGCCTGCCAGACTTGTGCCAGATCGTGGTAGGTGAATGATGGAGTTGGTATCACAGTCGGTGGCACCAAAAACGTAGGGAGTATAAAATAGAGTGTGGCTTGAGTTGTGTGATTTTGTACAGTTGGCTACAGCAAACACTGTGGGAGTGTTGAGTTACAGGGCAAGCTGACAAAAACTGGAGATGCATAGAGTCACTAATTTGGCCAATTGGAGAGCGGAATTGCACCACTGTGGGCTACGATTGGGTATGGATCCAGAGTGTGCTAAAGTGTAGTGGTTGGATAGATTGGGTGCAAGTCCTGCCAGATATAATGCTCCTGAAGTCTATGTTCACATCTCCTGATATTGGGTTAATTCAATTTGGTGGGAATGAAATGGGTCAGAGGTGGATGCTGGAGTTATTAAAGGACATGCCACACTCAGGAAATAGCTGGAATGTTAGTGGCTTTCCCAGATGTTTTCTTAGTTTGGTCGGAAATTGCTCTGAGGTTACATTGGAGGTGGCACGGGATCCAATTGATGTTGATTGGTAAAGGAGGAAATTGAATAAGGCCATGGCTAAATTTATGACTGGTATGACTAGTGTTGTAGTCTGCCACGTGATTTGGAGAATGCCCATACTGGTTTGTTTAGACATGATAATGTTTACTTGTCAGATGTGGGCATAGAGAAACTTAATTGTAGATGCAGGAGGGTTTGGAGCAGACACCCAGATGGTGGGTGTTGGTTAGGCGAATTGAAGGTGTTAAATGGTTTAACCAGTGGCGGTTTTCATGTTTCTGACTAGGCCCAAAATTATCAGGTTTGGGCATATCTCCTAGTTAGTAATCAATGTTTGGTCAGCTCCAGGCCACTGGTGTTGGTGAGCATCCTCCTTCGTGGGTGACGCTATACAGTTTCTATACGGTTGAATGACAGCAACAGGGGTCATGAGCCACAGCAATACTGGGGGTTCTTGACATGGCGCTTGTGAATCTGGGTTGAGTTAGAAATGGTATTGTACTATTAATAAAACTATGGCGTTATTCCTCCAGTATGTTGTACGTTGTCTTTGTTCAGCAGTAGGTGCCTGTCGGGCATTCCCTTGTCATGTTGCATAGTCTTCAACTTAAAGGCCTACTGATTTTCTGCTTTTAACTTCTAATTTCTGGCTTTATATGCTGCTGAAGCAAATATATTGCATGGGTAAACATAACTCTAGTATCCTCTTTAGCCATTCATTTCATAAAAGCATTCGTTATATAGTGGGGGCACCTCTAATTTTAGTCAAAATCATTATGTAACTTCCCTAAAATGTCATCAAAAAGGCATTTAAATGTTCATAAATGAATACACAAAGATGATCAGTAAAAGTGATATCCTGGGTAACACCTCTGTCTTCTAGCATGGTTGTTTATGGTACAGTATATAGAAATCCCATTTATAATAATATATACATACAGATTATACTGTATTTAGCCAAACTCACTGTTGTGGCAACACAACATATTATGTTCTGATTCAGAAGTTTCATAGGATTCTAAGGCAATAATGATGCAGAAAATGACAACATATTATGATATATACCTTCAAACAGAAAAATGAATCTGGCCACTTATGTACAGTATGTATGTCTTTATTTATATAGCACCATCCATAGTACATAACACTCTTCAATGCAGATGGCATAATATTATAACACACTGGGAATAAGTTCTTCAGACATAAAACAATATGAAAGAGAGTCCCTGCCAAGAAGAGCTTACAATCTAAGTGGTAAGTAAGGATAACTTAGAGAGACAGTAGGCAGGTGTTATGGTAAGTGCATCTGCAATTGGCCAAGGTCAGTGCATCCAAGATGTATAGTATCAGCCAACGGAGCTACTCATACAAATGCAGCAGCCGTTATTTGAACACTTCACGCGTTGTATACCTGGGCATACACATGTCATGGTGCGTGATTTCTTCCAACTTTACCACGTTAAGACGCGTGATGACTATTGTTTTTATCCAGTGCAGAAAATGGCATTTTAGTGTTGTCTGCAACACCGTCGAGAAACTCAAGTGGGCGATTGCGAGTTGTTGTCTTAAAAATCTAATAGCAATTCAACCTGTCTTTTCATGCCGTACAGTAGTTCAAGTGTGTGTAATTGTAATTTGAAGATTAACGTTACGTGTTCATACTGTATAGTGTACATGGGAAAGAAGTCCTTTCTGAGGCTCCTTAGCCATTCACAAATCCTCTAACTGTAGAAGATTAAAAATATGAGCACACAGAACAAAACATATTTTTAATGAATTAAATGTTGTATTTGTACAGGATAATAAAGGAAAAAGGAATAATACAAAAATACAACGAAGCTTCTTCTGCCGAACGTAAAATATTTTTGCCGCGCATGCGTGTATCTCTACTTGGAACCTTGTTGAAATGCATATGCGTGTCATCACATTTATGCGCATGCGTGTATGTCTAATTGGAACCTTGTTGAAATGCATATGCGTCATCACATTTATGCGCATGCGTGTATGTCTAATTGGAACCTTGTTGAAATGCATATGCGTGCCATCACATTTATGCGCATGCGTGTATGTCTAATTGGAACCTTGTTGAAATGCATATGCGTGTCATCATATTTATGCGCATGCGTGTATGTCTAATTGCCTAACAAACAAAAGCGTATAAGTCACTCATGGGGATTTGGCGAGAATGACTTCACATTCAATGTGAATTTCAAGTCTGAAAACAACAAAAAAAGAGGCATCCCTTTTTTTTTCTCGACATGGGCTTATGGAATGAGTGATTTTAAGAAACCATAATGTGGAGCATGTTTTTTTTTACTTTATCAATTTTTGCCATTTTTTAAATCACTTGCATTTTAATTCTACTAACCAGGCTCACTAATAAAGGTTAAGTCCACTTGGTTACCATTGATCCATGTGTTGAGGTCCTAGAGTGTCAGCTTTTGGACCAATGTGTAAGAAATGCGTGACTGTGTGCAAATTATGAGACATTAAAGATTTATTTGTGTTTTGCCATTTCTGGGGTGCTGGGACCGGGAGATTTCTAGGTGGTAAGTTTCAGGGTGGGTTTGGCGGAGAAAGTCTTTACAGAATGTCTATGTATCAGGGTTCCTGAGTTATGGGATACCCCAAGAGTTGGACCCAGGAATCGGGTGAGATTCTTGGATGCGGCCAAGCACATTGCTCCGGGCAAACTCTGACTCTGGAAACGCTCTTATGACTCACCGCCAGGATTCCTGCTGCAGCATCATCCAGACAAGGTAAACTGGCATGAAGGGCTTAATTTATACCTGCAATCATACAGGGGGTCCCTAGTATAAAAAGGCATCCCTAGTATAACGGGGGGTGCCCAGATACATGCCCAGGTAACCTGAATCTGGATAGGGGTTTAGGGGGTGCTCCAGCTAGGTTATAAATCTGAGAGTGATTTCTTGAGTGAAAAAGTTTTCAAAGTTATTTCTAAAGTGTGCCAAGAATGAGGCTAGTGAGTCTAAGCAATATATACCCTCACTCCATCACTAACACCAGAACAGGAACTTATATATTTTTATCACACAAAAGACAGGATACAGTATATTTTATTAAAGAGTTATAATTAATAGGCATATATGCTGATAACATGTAAATGAACTGTGGGATTTCCAAGTCATGGATTCCGAGGGGCCAGATGGCTACCAGGCTTGGTGCCTTTGGGCCTGTTTGGAGTCTGGACTTGAAAGCCTCAGGAATTCCAAGGTGTTAGAACAGGAGGGGTACTGCAGTTCTGCTTGAGTACCCGCATCCTGGGCTAACACAGGGCTATCCGGCCACCATTTTCCAGAGCCCAGACTCTGTGGAGCCTGGATAGTGGGTAGGCTCAGTATGCAAAGAGGCAGAGGTGCCCAACTGGCTATACAATACCGGCAAATCGGTGATTGTCTGGCAGGAGAATTGCCACGCTCTGATAGGCTGTAAAGGTTTGTGAATGGGACACTGAAACACATAAGGAGCTATGCAGTCAATCAGGAGTGCAGATTCCAAACGCCAAACCAACAGCAGCAAATTCAAAGATGCTCTGTACTGAATAGACGCGAGCCAGCTTCAAAGATTTTGAGTGAAAACATTTTCTAAGTCTCGCTTTTTGAGAACGTAGTGGTCACAGCTGGCATTGCATGCCAAAATCAGTTCCATGATTTTGTGAGTACCTTCCAGTCCTTGGAAAAGGCACCTACAGAGGTCATTTTTTTTTATTTTCGTTTAAAGGACAAGTTTATTTGTTAGTCCCGTTCCCAGAAAGTGTGTTAACCCTGAAAAATGTTTTCCATTATGTGTATGTCTTTTCCTGAAATAAATTACAATTTATTTTACCGCCTTGCTTTGCTCAATGAATGATCCCGATATAAAAAGGTGTTGATAAACCTGGCCTTCCGTGACAATAACTACTGTCTATATACGTATAACTACAGTGTATACTGTAACTATATACTGTATACAGTATAACTATAACAAGTTATGGATTGGAGAACTGTGTCTTACCTGGCACATGCAAAACAGAAATAGAAAAAAGTTCTTATACCAAGCATTAAAAGCATTAAACAATGAAACAATGTAAAACAATTTCACCAGGATTAGTGCATTAAAGGCCATGAGTATTTAGCAATACTTACCTGTACCATACATACTGTACCTGTACTTACCTTACTACAGCACAGTACAGTACCTTACTACATTCCGATGGCACTCCCATTACGCTGTAAAAGAACGGGCAACACGCTAGAAATATGTCAATATAGTTATTGCATCTTTGTACTGTGATTGTGTCGTTCCAGAAACTCATTATTCCTTTTGTTAATTCATCCTTTTTCAACGGTTTCACAACTTTTTTGATATAATCCTTCAGCGAATGCCGCACAAATTCTATAGGGTTCAAATCTGGTTATCTGGAATGGGAGGGGGAAAAAATGGTGAATTAGTTGAACAGATAAAACAGTTTAAAACAATGATAAAAAGTTATTGTACACTGGAGTACAGTACTGACTCCAGTGGCGCCTTAACCCAGCTGATACTGCTTGCAAGAATATAGGTAAGAGAGGCGGTATGTTTAGGGTCATTGTCCTGGAACAAACGGTGACCAGATGGGAAATCATGCCTAATGTATTCATTAATACGGATGACAATTGGCTCTTGGAAACATACTTTATCCATTATTCCTGGAACAAGAAAAGAAAAATTTAACATTAGGATACCAAATACTGTATACTACAGTACTGTACAGTATACTACAGTTGTACAGTGCATAGGGCCACAGCATGGGATTTTGTGCCTTATTTTACCCTCAGAGATGATGATGCATCCTGGTCCACGTCTAGTAATCGCACCCCACACATGCATCTTCACTGGGTGCTTGGGACGCGGCTTCAGAGATAGGCGTCCTCTATTGTGGAAAGAAAAAGTTGCAAATCTCTCAAGAGCTACAGTTGTCTCATTAGTAAAATGACATCCTGAAAAGTCTCGCTGCTTTCGATCCATGTCCATGCTTAGTCCACTCTTTTGATCTTATTGGCATCCCTTATCATAGGATACGCTTTGTAATGAAAAGGAATAATTTTACAGGTACAGTAAAAACAAACTTTTAACTACTTTACAGTACTAACTACAGCACAGCACTCTGCATACAGTACTAATGCAATTACTACTGTATACTGTACCATAAAGCATTTGCGGGGGTATTACTACTGTATACTTTAGTTTATTTAATACTATATTCAATTTACAGTACTGTGCTTTGTTACAGTAAGACACTTACCTTACACATCCATATTTCCATCCCAATTCACGTCTCATTGCCCTGATGCTGGTCTCAGATGCTGTGATATTGTGAGTTTTCTCTAGAGATGTCTTGACGCTTGTTGCACAACGCTCATTATTATCTTCACTGATTTGGTGCACCAGAAACTTTGTCGTTAAGGAAAACAGAACAATTTGTTACAGTAGGCCCAAAATAAAGTCAACACAAATACATGACATACTGTACAGTACTGTATACAGTATTCTACAAGTATTGCTGGGAAAAAAAAGTTTTTTGCGCTAAAATAATTGCAAGGAGAACACACAAATGCATTTGGATATGCATGACGTTTTTAGAATAATACAATACAAATTGTGTTTGCTCTAAAATAATTGCAAGGAAACAAGTACTGTAAATAGAAATGCATTTGGATATGCAAGATGTTTTTAGAGTAAACCAATACAAGATTTTTTGCTTTAAAATAATTGCAAGGAAACAAGTACTGTACTGTAAACACACAAATGCATTTTTCCAGTAATACAGTAATTACATACAGTAATGAAAACAAAAATACTTACTCTGTTGTGACTGTGGGACTCCGCTTTCCCCTTTTTGCCTTCCCATGGGCAGGATAGCTGACAGTGCTATTGCTAAAATGAGGCCGAAGCAACTAACCAGCATTGGATCTGTAAAATTCCATGTCCTTTCTTGTACATATATTGTATTCTCATGCTGAGATCCTTTGAAATCCTTTTCCTCGGCATCGCTGCTTTAGAAAATAAATCAAGCACAGAGGAATGTACATTCAATGTGTATTGAATCAACAAAAGTGATGGTGTATTTATAATGTAATGGACGTCGCTCAACAGGTTTAGTATACAGTGCGCCCACTTTTAACACCTGCAGCTTGTGTCCATGCCAAAAAATTCAAATAGTGATAGTGTACGGTATAAAAAGTGACACAAATTGCATAGCCTCCCACACGCTGATCTCTATCTGAACGAGCTCTTGCCAGATACTGTATTGTGCATTCTTCCATCTACATTAATGTATCAACACCGATTCTATGGACACAGGAACCAGCTTTCTTCTGCTGTGCCAACCACGAGAAAGCGAAAGGCGGGACCTGTCTCCAAGCCAAAGCGAAAGCCAAAGGAGAATAAAGAAAACATTCCGAAGACTCCAAAGGCAAAGAACCCTGGTCCTTATTATATGAAGAAGAAAATGGCTAGATAAAACACTTTGGACGTCCAAAAGAAGTTACCCGGCACCCAACTCTGACCCTTTGTCCACCGATGCTCATCTGGGAACCCCCAGATCACCTGCTCCAGCACCCATCGATGACAATGCTCATCTGGGAATCCCCAGCTCTCCTGTTCCAGTCGCCAGCCACGACGATGCTCATCTGGGAACCCCCAGCTCACCTGCTCCAGCACCCATCAACTACGATTCTAATCTGTGAACCCCCAGCACATCTGCTATAGCACTCATCCACTACGTTGCTCATCTGGGAACCCCCAGCTCACCTGATCCAGCACCCATCCACTACAATGCTCATCTGGGAACCCCCAGCTCACCTGCTCCAGCAACCATCCACGCAGATGACAACAGCACTCCTCGCACCAGATCCAGCTCGTTCGACCGCATGCTGAATGTTTTCAGTGGTGTCGAAATCACTGACAACTCAACTGAGCAATACAGTGACTGAATGGAAGGCAAAATTGATCTTCTTTTGGAGACTATATTAAATATGGATAGGTGCATAGGTGCCATAGGTGTTCGTATGGATAAGATTGAGAGGAACATTGTGAGGCTCTAGTCTTTGTTTGGTGTCCCTGACACTGTATGTCTGACGCAGGAGCAGGAGGGTGGCCTGGAGGCACCTTATTCTACCATGGAGGAACCGCAAACCCCCTCCCCCCGTGCACCCTCTCAATCCCTGGATTTGACCTTCACGCTTCCAATACCAAGCACACCACAGGACCCTCCATGCTCACCCCCTCCACCTGCAGATTACATGTATGCCCATCTGCTTTAGGATATGACAACCCCGGTAAGGCCACGACAGGAGATAACAACCCCGGTAAGGCCATGATAGGATGAAAGCACTCTCTCAGACCATCTATCCTCACCAGCTGCCAGAAGCACACCCGCTCAAGCACCCAAAATTGTAATGCTCCCGGACATCATTTTGAGAGAACTGCCCCAGCGCGTCAAGGAGAAAAACAAGATCAGAAGTTGTGGTCTAGCCAAGAAATATGCCCTGTTCATCTTTAAACACCACGTCAGTTTTGAGCTGTACAGCGAGTGGACCCAACATGTAAATTATGAAGGCAATAAATCCAAGAATGGTCTGCGTGCAAATTTAAGGAACACAATATTGGAAGAAGTGCAACATTATTTTCATGTTACCACTCATCTTTTGAGAACCGTTAGTGACACCATCAATGGCCTTTTGAGGCATACAAGGGCTCTTCCCAAGAAGTCCACCCACTTGTTTGACGACTGATGCTACTGTAGTTCAAAATGTATTTTAAAATGTAGATGCACCGCCAATGTTTTTAATCTAAAAAAAACTGTTGATTGTTTTAAACTGGTTCATTGTTTAATGCTTTTAATCCTTGTTATAATAATTATTTTCTTTTTCTGTTTCTCATGTGCATGTCTTGAGCTGGGCAAAAACAACATGCTGGAAACTCAAGGCCTTTAATGCACTAATCCTGTTTTTTTTCCCTTTAAGAGATGCAGCACTACAGGAAGTGGGGGAGGGGGAGGGGGAATGTGCAAATTCATTGTACTGTGTGCATACTTTAATAACACTCAGTAATTTGCCCTAATTTCCCCCCCTCTCAATGACAAAAGAACTACAGAATGCATTACGAAGAAGATAAAGATAAGATTGTAAATTTTGAAGAAGAGGCGCAACGTTGTATCTTGTATTATTCCTTTTCCATTACTATCCTCTACAATTAAAATTGTTCATTCTTTAAATATACTTTTGGTGTGTTCATGGTTTAACTTTGTTTTATAAATGGTTTAAAAATTATAGTACTGTATGCCACCCTGTACATTATACAGTATAAATTTGCTAAAGTATAATAAACATGCCTCACATAATGGTTTCTTAAAATAACTCATTCCATAAGCCCATGTCGAGAAAAAAAGGGATGCCTTTTTTTTTCCAGACTTGAAATTCACATTGATTGCGAAGTTATTCTCACCAAATCCCCATGAAGGACTTATCAAACGTGCGCATGCTCAAAGTTAATGTGTCTTTGTTTTTTAAGGAAGCTCCCATGGCCCGGGGGAGTTAAGGATAACGACTGGAATGCCTTTAGCAACTAAATTAGTCCATCGTTGTCTAATGTGTGTGCGTCCTTGAATCCTTGGAACTGTTTTAAAATGTAATATAGAGTTACAGTAACACTCACAGAGACGACTCACAGAAACAGTACTGTACAGTATGAAAAGTAGAGCAAGCCTAGCAAAAGTATTGAATAATAAATAATAATTATAGAATAAAAGATTTTTGTGGTTTCTTTGCACAATTAATAACACATGCAAGTCTACTGTAATGATACTGCAAAATGCAACGTCATTAATAAAATAAAACAGTAGTGATAATAACAATGTAAAAATGTATTGAATATGAAAACATAGCATCATCCTGTATAAGGTTTTGTATAAAACTCACAATTATTCTCCCCTTCTCAATAAAAATGACATTGTAAATTTAAATTTGTATCCTTGGATTTTTAAATCAGATTCACAAACCGCAAGCAATGTTTAAAAAAAGCAATATTAGAGTTGCATCGAACGTCCTCCTTATCTTTTGCTACTTGATGTCAAAGATTATTTCTGGGGAAAAAAAACGATGCTATTATTTCCGGTATTGCGCATGCGTCAAGTTATGCTGTAGTGTGCATGAGTACAAGCATTGATACTGTATGGCAAGCATCCTGTACACTACTATACTGTCATTGGGAATTAAATCAGCAGTTCAAGCAATATCCTAAGGTGTTATTTTAAATAAATCAGTTCGTACTTTGAGAACAAACTTCTGATAGGCTCTGGCTCTTGAGCCCCGCCCTCTACCTAGCAGTCCACCAATTGTATTTACTGTAGTAACTGCTCAGTAAATCATATTGCAGAACTACATTTTCAATAATGGTGTGCAAGTATTGAATTAAATAACCCTGAGCAGTAGCTGATCACTTGTCTGTGTGCATATTTTATTGATTCACATACTGTATTGTTTAAAAAAAAAAAAAGAATATATATATATTTTTAAATGGCAGCTTGAACTGCAGCTTTAAACTTAATACTGTACTGTATAGTGTAATACAGTATACTGTACAGTACAGTATACTGTACATTATATTTACCTTCATTATAAACTTTGCCAAACGGGTGGAGATGAGCCACTGTCACTCCTATAGTCTGCCTTATAGTTGACAGGTGATAGCTGGGCTGCTACACCTATAGTTGACAGCTGCTGAAGCTGGTAATCATGTTGGTAAGCATGCTGGTACATGTAATCAAGTTAGAAATCAGACTGTAAATTTTGCGGGTAATCTGGCGGGGACAGGTAGCGAGGATTGCCATTCACCAGGTTTTCACTAACGGTCAAACCGTTATTGTAACTGGCACATTGCTGAATTGGGATAGACAAATTTTATATGATTAAACCCAACCTTTCTCCTTTTGCAGTTGCCATGATCAAACATACAGACGAGACCAAGACTATTCTAAAGTTTGCCTTAAACTAGCCCGGTTACATTCTGGGTATGTGCTGGGTATCTGCTGGGCTAGTTTAAGGCAAGTTTAAGGCATTTCTGCATTGACTAATGACCCATAGGATTAACACAGCAGGGGTACCTGGCAGTCCCATTCAGTTTGAATGGGACTGCCAGGGACCCCCGCTGTTAATCTGATGGGCCATTAATCAATGCAGAAATGCTGGGGCAAGTTTAAGGCAAGTTTAAGGCATGTATCCATGTCACGATGACATCAACTTTTAACAACACATTTATATTTCTGGGTACTTGATTGAACAGAACAAGTTGCAAAATAAATTGTGATTTATTTCCTTAATAGCAAACACACGACAAACACACGACATCTGCAGAATACACTTAAAACACTCACTGGGATAAGGAAATGGAAGAAATTGTCCTTGGAACGAAATAAATTGTCCATAGCTTACCAGTGCAAGAAATGCAGCCTTGGTTTTAAAAGTCCTGTGGTTATGTGGTTGTTAACCCCTTCACTCCTGGACTGGTTGCTGCTGTACTGGAACAAAGTCTTGCATCTTTACATCATGGATTAAAATTCAGGAATCACACTGGGAAATACCTGGGAGGCCACAGTTATAGACTGGCCAAAGCTATCTTTAACATGTGGATCCAATCCCTCGTGGGAACAAAAAAAACCATGAATAGCCAAGTGACCCACAGTTCATAAGACCGGTCAAAAGGGCTGTCCGGTGGGCAGGGCGCATGGGTCAGGTTGACGCTCATGCCACTTAGCATACCTGGGCTACACCCATTTCTTGAGGCCACTGTGGCTGGTCTCTTGACTTAAAGGTGTCACTAGCCTGACATCTGCTGTGCATCAGTATGCCAGTATTGTATAGATTATGGGCCTCTGGGTCTTGTCATAATTGACACTCTTTTAGACAGGGGGACTCTAAATCGGTGGGAGCCTTTTGAGGCTCCATCATAAAAATAATTACAACCCTTTAAGGCTTGGTCATAAAAATACCAAAGCTCATTCACCCATATCACAGCTGGAGGTCCAAGTAATTCCTGCTTGGACTTACAAAAAAAATACATCCTGCCTTACATTTAAGATCTGCTATCATGTGTTGGTTAGAGGGAATGGCAAGCAATGCATCTTGTCTTTTACCCTTCCGGACAGGGAATGGCCTGCACATGGGGAATAAAAATGGAGGGGACAAGGAAACAACAGTAATGCATGGCAAATCAGGTATTAACCCTTTCCTCCCCGTCACAATCCAGAATGTATCTGGGTCTTTTTGGCGATTGCAACTGGTTTGTGTTAGAATAGTCGCAGTCTCTGCTGTACTGTAAAAATCTGGGATCACACACCAATTCGCTCTTCTATCTCAGGTAGGAGGGGCAATGCAGAAAAAACAATGATCGTTAGTTAAGGTTTGCCTTACCAAATGCTTCCACCCATGAACGTGAAGTGAAAATTTGTAAAAATCATAGCTTGAAATGAAATATTCATATATTTCTGATTAGTCGCCATCTTATCGGTTGCAGCATTAATTGCAGAACATATAAAAAATGCATAACTACAGTCAGGTTTTTTTTTATATGTGTACGGTGTACACATGGTGTCTAGTCCAGTCAGGAATTGTGCAGGGATAAGAATGTAGATAAAGCCCACAGCTTTGTGTTTTAGAGGTTTTTATTATGAAACGCCTACATTTGATAACGTCTTCAGCGTCTTCAAGGACCAAGATCGATTCACAATGGACCACTGTGGTACTGTAGACTTGGTTTTTATCTGGTTTTTAAACACCTGCAAATTGACACATTAGCACAGTATTGTACACATTACAATTCATTCATTTCTGCCACCTGGCGGATACGCGAAGAATTGCAAAATCAGAATCCAGGCAATTCAAAGAAATCAACCGCGGTAAACACAAGTGTGATTGGCGGCATTCACGGCAGCGTTCACGGAAGAATAACAAGTGAATGCCGCATGAAATACAGCAGAGTTCGCAAAAATGCTCCGTGAAATGTTTGAATAACGGCCACTGCATCTGTATGCTTTGTTAAAGAGGTATGTTTTTATAAAGGTCATAAAGGTGGAGATAATAGATGTATAATACTGTATTTGTATTACACTGTATAGTTTATTCATCTACAGGCTCTGTTACCTCCCCTGATATTATGGATGATAACAAACTAAGACAACTCCTGGAAGGGCATCCAACTAAGAGCTTAAATAGCTTAAATACACAGCCCTGAAAACTACTCTTTTAATCAGTGTTCCATATGCAAAGAACCATGCATTTGCCTAGATTAAATGTGTCTTTATTTTATAACCCAGAGCACTTGTTTGTCTACCTCCCTGCAGTTAATCCTTTCCTTGTGCTTAATCAACAGTTTGTGCCAATTATATCACCAGCAAGTTTATGAAGAGTGCCAGTTATTTCTGGTTTACAGACCATTTATGATATAAAAGCAGTAGATACAGCAATGGATAATTGATAGCATACTTTAGCTTAAATATACTTGAAAATACTTTACATTTGCAGAAAATGCTTCGCACATACAGTAGGCTTTCAGGAAGGGAAAGCCTAACTTTTGGCCTAATTTATTAATGAAATAACTTGATGAATTAAAAGCAGCTTCATTTCCTTCATTGGCTAGCCGCTAGGGCAATGAAGGGGCTAAGCCAGACTTCCTAGTTTATTGGGGGTTGAGGGGGTGAGTGAAGGGGTAGTTGCCCCAGGTTGGGTGCTTAGGCCTCGGGTGGGTAGTGGGAGGGGATAACCCTTTCATTACCATAGCGGTTACTACCACTAATACCGAGTTACAGTATGGGGTGCCGGTATCCCTTTGCTTTGTTTAAATCTCCCGGTCACGCGGGCAGTGACATGGGAGAATTTCAACATGGCTGCTGGAATACTGGATTCCATATTCAGGGTCTGTAAATTGGAAAGCAGGGGTTCCCCGACCTGAAATGAATGTGATTCATCTCTGGAGACCCCTGCTGCAATACTGTGTTATTAAAATAAAAGCCCTGTGTAGCCCTTTTTCTGACGCTCCCAAAGGGACTACGGGTAACTGCACGCACCTGTGGCTCCAGGAGATCTGAGCCTCCGCTAGATGGGAGCCTGGGGTAACACTTATAGCGCAGTGCCTCCACTTACCCAGGATCCCCGTGATGTGAGATTCCCCTGGGCAAGAAATACAACACACATATGAATGCAACTGATTTTACTGTAACGCAACAGTACCTTATCACTTTATAATGAACCGTGGTAATAACACATAACATATACCTTATACTATAATGCAATATAACCTTAGTGGTTCAGCCACTCTCATCAGGAGTAACGTCTCCGTCCCCTGACCGCGTGCCCCACACACCGTGTCCATGTATAGTACTATATTGGTATAGGCTCAGTCCTTTGGCCACTTAGCTAGTGTCCCCAAAGAGTTACACCTAAGGCGGGATCAGCGCCTGTTGACCGGTGTTGGTGCACTTGATCTAAATAATACCTTCCGGTCATGGCGGTGACCGGCAACAACTTTGCAAAGGGTCAGACAAATCAGCGGCCTGCCTCCTGGTCCCAAACGACTCGCCACAACCGCAACTCTGTGCTTTGTCCCTAACTGGTACTCAGTAAGGGTGATGCTCGCTACCACTATAGGGTGTCCCTGCAGCACAGCAACCTATGGTGACTTCAGGGATTCTTCTAGGGGCCTGCGGGGAAGAACTGTCCTATGCAGGCGGGTCACTGACCCCCTGCACCCACACTACCTCTTCCTTCACCTCCCGGATCCCCTCTCACTAGCTTAACCTGGTACCTGCAGCAACAGCACTGCACTCAACCTGGTACCTGCAGCAACCGCACTGCACTCAACCTGGTACCCGCAGCAACCGCACTACACTCACACTGTCAACGCGCGCAGCACTGACAGCTGTGACACTGACAAGACTACTCACACACCCACACCTAAGGGCAGGGTCCCTACCTTAGGGGCCTTCCCTCAGCACCTACCCACTACCCTAGTGGGGATTGGGGCCTGCCTGGGACCTGGGGACTACCTTACCTGGTGTAGGAGCCACTTGCTCCCTACACCCTGCCTCCCCCTTCCTGCTCCCAGCTCCAAATGCCCACGAAATGTATCCCTTTCCCTGCTCTAGGGAATCCTTGGCCCTCATTGGCCACTCGGGGACACCTGGGGTGCTTGGCCCTAAGCCTCATGGGAGTTGTAGTCCCATGGAGCCTGATTTTGGCTTGGGGCCGCGTGTGCGATTCTCCTGCGCATGCGCGACTCCCTAATGGCCGCCGCAACTCCCTAGCTTCTCCCGCGCATGCGCATCCCGGCGCATGCGCGCGCATCGGTAATGGCGGCCCCCGCTAGCCGGGTGCGCCGCCGGGACTCTGAGCGCTCGGAGCGCTCCCTGCTCCGGCCCCACCTTCTCGTCGTGCCGGTGGGTCCGTCGCTGCCTCCGGCGGCACCCGCAACCGCTCGGCACTCAAGGAGGGGGGTCTCCGAGGAGGAAAATAGACCGGGGCTACACCTGCAATCGCATGTTAGAGGCGAGCAGGTAGTGACTGATTCAGTCTACCACTTAGTGTGCATCTCTTACAGACAGATGCAGCCCGGTAGGATTCACACAGCGCGAGTCCCATTCAAATGCAGTGACCCCTGCGGTGTTAATCCAATGGGCCATTAAATCTGGTGGCTTGGATCTCGCGGCTACGGAGTGGATGCCGTACGGGACCCGCATGGCGAGAGGGCCAGAACCAGCAGTTTTATCTGTAAATATTCACTGAAAGCAAGTAAGAGATAAACTACAGTACACATATAAAATGTACAGTAGACTATGGACACTATTTACTAAGCAGTTCTAAGGCATAGGACACCTTGGATTAGCACCTCTCAATAATTTGACCATATGTCTGTGAAAAAGTAAATGCATTCTTACATCAGAGAGAGTCAGCCTCTGTGATTGCCAAAGCAAGTGTGTAAGTTTGCAAGTAAGATTACTGATTAGATGTACTAAATAGATCAAACCGTTTCCTGGGCTTCATGAATCTGCTTGTGTAAATGAAAGCAAATGCATGATAAAATGTAGGCATAAAAACACTTGAAGTGGTCATGATGGCCTGAAAGATAAAAATGTTTGACTGAGGACTAAAAAGGGAGGAGACAACATAAGGAAATACACAGAGTATTTTACCAGAGCACATGATGAATCCAAGAAATGGCTATTTGCTTAGGTGTCTCAAAATATCAAGGGTTTTTAAAATTGTCTTGTGTAAATTGAAGATTTTATTGACTCCATCAATGGCAGATGCAGTGCAATTTTTAGAAAAGCATTTCAAGCACCTGCGGCTGTAAAGTGTTTTAAAAAGATAGCATCTTTATGGAGTTCTGTTGCAGGGCCAAGGGGTTCTCTCTCTACAATGCTACTGGAGCGCTGACGAGTATTCTTAAACTTGCCTTAAACTTGCCTTGAAAAATCTGGGGCTATCACCAACAAGACCCAGCTACATGCTGGGTACATACTGCAAACATTTCAGTGACATTTCTGCAGAAAGAATAATGGCCCATCGGATTAACACAGCAGGGGTCCCTGGCAGTCCATTTCAGTTTGAATGGGACTGCCAGGGACCAATGCTGTTAATCCTATGGGCCATTCGTCTGTCTGCAGAAATGTCAGGGAAATGTTGCAGCATGTACCCAGCATGTACCCAGCATGTAACTGGGTCTTGTTGGTGATTGCCCCAGATTTGTTTTAGAATAATCGTCGGCACTACAGTATATTAGGGTAAAAATCAGTACTCTGCAACTTAAATAAGTTGTGTCAACATGTTTTCTTCTTAAAGATGTACAGTAACAGAGGTTAGAGCGACTGTGCTGGTTTGTTTTGGTGGAATATTCGGTAATATTTTGCATTAATACTGCCATTAAATCCCATGAAAATATGCAATATTCCACGTTATCAGTAGGTACAATAACCTTTGCTATATCTGTAGCTGAGTAACTCTTTGCTGCAATGGTATGGTAACTGCATTTTTTTATTCCACAATGCAAAAAACATGATGGGGTGAGAAGAGTTTAATGGATTTGTGTTTAATAATGCTGACTTCATACAATCAAGAATGTCCAGTGGCAGCAGATATTTTGAAGCTATTAAAAGATTTTCCTCAGTGTAATACAAATAGGGCTTTCTTTCTTATCTCATAATCAAACAATTTCTGCACAGCAAAAAAAATGGTTTGCAACATGCACTCCCAGCATGCCTATGGAATGTATTTCCATCAAACGATCTCTTAAAGCAATAGGAAGATGACTGAATTCTAAATGGAAGCATTGTATTTAAATATGTCAAGCTGCTCTTTACTCATCTGTAAGAGGGAAATATATTGACTCTCAGCTGCAGCTAAAGCGGAGTTTATATAAATATCCTGTCAGACAAATAATGGTTCTCTATGGATTCTAATATGATGTACAGTTCTAAAGCAAACACTGAATTGCCACAGGGCTTAAGGGAAAAAGCCATAACTAGACACTGAACTGAGAAATGGAATTTATTTTATCTTCCTTTCGACTGTACCATGCATTAGAGGACCTATTACAAGAATGTAGACTATTTAACCAAATCTACCATTTTTGTGCATCTGGGAGTATGCACACAACCACTTTATTGTAAAACGGTCATTTATAAGGAGCTGAGTAGTAATAAAATACATTCACATAATTTTGGCATAACAAATTGTTGCTTTATTTGGCATTGTTATGATTTGGCTTGAAAACTGATTATGTGGCTTGAAAATCCCATGACAATGATTTGGTGTATAAATAATTGTACAGGACAAAAATAGTACATGGTTAAAGACACCATTAGCATAGAACACAGTTTTGCTATGGGTTTGCATTGCTTTTTCTTATTGTAAAAAAAGGAGGAATTGCTGTATTTTGCAGTATTACATCTGGCAATGTTTGGCTCAAATAACAATCAGTCCTATTTCAGTAAATTTGCAAATGAAAAGAACTTTCCTTTTGTGCTCCTTAATGTTTCACCTATGTTTCATTTAGGTAATAATCACCAAAGTACAAGGCATTGCCTGGTCATTAATGCTCAGGGTTTAACCCAACTGGGCATTAATGAAAAGGAGGCTGGGGTATCTGGAGGTCCAGGAGCACGTTATTGAAATGATGCAGTTGATGGACATGGTACCAAAGATTCCAGGAATTGCTAAATATTAATGTTCAGAATGTTGACCAAGCAGCCTGCAACATTTCAATATTGCACATACGCATAGCCTGTAATAAAAATAACTTTGACTTTGCTTCCTCTGGATCTAGCAATAAAGCAGAGACCAATAACTGGGACAAAGTGACACTGACACATGGTGCTGCCAAAATGGAGTTTGCACTTTAAATTATTGCATGTCTTTTTACTTAATATCTGTTATTGCAGCTAGTGAAGGGGAAAAACAATCACTATTGAAATGGCACAATAATCTGCCATACCGACTATTGCATTGGTCTTTTCCCAGTGCCCAATCTATGCTATTTTTCTTTTAATGATAAAGAATGTGCACTTAAAAATGGCCAATAGTCTTTTTCTTTAGCTATAGATTTTCCAGAAATTATACAAATGTAACAATAGGACAACATATTTCTATATGATACTGCATATTTAGTGAACATGGGATACCATTAAAATGCATGATGTCTTCAGGTAATACCGTGTCACATACAAATGCCATGTTCAGAACACAAGCCTCTGGAAATGAAAATAAATGCCAGTTTGATATATACAATGTGTCAGTTTAATATAGAGCTGCTTCAGGTTGCCGACTGCATCTGGGTCTGGAATGCTCCAGTACTAATACTTTATCTTTTTTTTATATCTGAAAAAGTTACAAGTTAGAAACAAAAACACAATAGTGTACATAGGGGTAATACATCAAACTCTGAGAGGGACAATTAGGACACGATCACACGGAAACACCCATGGACGTAGAGTGTCCGTGCGATAGTGCCCTGATCTGCACTTTCACAGTTTAATGTTTAACTCTACAGTAACATGGTTAGTATACTCTGCCTCTCTTTCCCTCCTGCCACATAAGTTCTTTGCAGTTTAGGTTGGTACAGGCAGTCCTGTAGGCAATTGAGCCCCCCCCCCCTCCATGCTCCTGTCTGAGTGACAGAGTGGTGGCGGTGACTCATGGTCTGTGTGTAGCCTATCAGGGTACAGACCTTGAGCCCTCCCCTTCTGGTTCCTCAGAGCGGCAGTGCCAAATTTAGTGAGTGCTCTCCTACCCTTCCAAGAGCGTGAAGGTGTGTAGGCCTTCTCCTCCTTGCTGGGAGTGAGAGGCCAGCCAGGCCCTCATGGCTGACTTGCTAAGTAAGATCAGAGGCCTTGCATTATGGAAGTGCCAGCACCATCCAGAGGCCTGGAATCCTCTGATACCCTGCATCTGCTGTATTGAACCATCTGCAGTGACTGCTCAATAAACCATTCTGTTCTACATATCCCTGCCTGAGTTTTCAGTCTGTTGGACAGGGGTGTATATGATTGCTTCGGTGGGGGACTGCCTCTAGTACTCCTAGAGTCCACTGAAGATGGAGGCACTGATAACCAGAGAAAGAACATCAGATCAAAACAAAAGCCTGTCATGGTCTCCGTATTACCGTAGGCAACTCAGCTCTCTTGCACCCTCACAAGTATGCGCACCACTGACACCTGTAGCCACAACAGTAGCTCCTAGAGGGTGGGGGTACATGTGCTACAAATGGAGGTGCTGATGAGATCAGGACAGGCTTTAAGAATTTTAAACAGCCGCAGCAGTAATAGCAGATGCGTGGAAAATGGGGCAGAAAGGGACCAAGACCCATATACTACCCCAGGGACCCATGGGTACCCATATTCTATCCCAGAAGGAGGACTTTTCTCCCTGAGGTGACACCTGCGAGGGGGATATCTTCAAGATCTCTCCTGTGAAAGGTTGGGGCCAGGAACATGCAATTCTAAGAAAATAGCACAACGTGCTGTGCTGTGGGGTCACAGCATGATCAGTGTCACTGGGAGTGTGACCCCCACATTTCTATTCAACATAGAGGTGACACCCTGAGGGCATGACATCGGGAAGCACTGTGACTCTATCCACCTTCAGCCTGCCAAGAATGGTTGAAAGTTGGGGCCAGGGAACTTGCTACAGTATCAATACTGAAGAACACTGGGTACCCGTTACGCTAAATTGCATGATGTACTGTGCCATGGGGGAGTCGCAGCCCGATCAGTATCCTGGGAGCGTGATCCCCACTTTCCTATTATTTCTATGATCATGTTCTTGGGCTTCCAGTTGGAAAATTATCCTGGAAGCGTGAAACCCATCTCTGCTTCAGAATCAGAGAAACGTGTGTTTGGGACTATGCTATGGACTTTAACATCACAGTCTGCAGTGTAGATTGTTCTAAGATAGCGGCCACTGTGTGTTTGTCTGCTCTACATGCATCAAAATGGCGCTCCCACCAAGAAGAGTGAACCGCATGGTCTGCAAAAGTTTCAGTTGCAAACTTTGCTAAAGTTTTGTGCATCCTTTCGGTGCCAAACTCTGGTGCCACTCATGTAAATGACTGGTTCATTTGGCTTCAGAACCTCCTTCAACCTCAGCCGCTCTACCTCTAAATCCACCCAGGGTAGGAGGAAAAAAATATAGGTCCAATCAAAGACTGTTTCATGCTGGGAGGAGTCTGCAGTGCTGCTCCAAGTGTTTCATTTTTTATTGAGCTGTGTAAGAGTGAGAAGCAATAAACAACCTCTCTAACAACACTACCTCAATGGCTTCTAAACCAGATTCTGATGCGTTGGATGTCTCCTACAAGGGCCTATATGGCGGCTACCTAGTCGTGAGGGTGAATAGCCAGACCTGCATGAGGTGCATCTGTTCCCATTGCCGCATGCTTGGAGGCGCTGTCGGCCTCAATGCGTGGTGCCAGCACTGTGGCACTTTCTATCTTTGGCCTGCAAGCTCTGTGCCTGAGGATCTACTGGTGTCTCATGCAAGAGCCCCCACACAACTGTGGTGGCTCTGCCAAACTATGCTGCCAAGGAAGACGCAGGCCCGTGTGCCCTTATCAACGAGGCTGGAGGTGCCAGTGGTCTGGTACCACCTATCTCTACCACCGCTGTGCCTGCTGTTGGGCCATGAGCCTTACTAATGGTGGCCCAAGGACAGGGATCTGTGTCTCTCGAGGTTCCTGAGGGTGAGTGGGCTGCCTTAGGGGTGTCGGGTGTGAGTCCCCATGTAGCATGGAGTGGGGAAGCTCCATAAGTATGGTTACCCGGGCGAGTGACTCGCCCTGGCATCGTGTCCAGGTGGTGGTGCCCCAACCTGTTGCGGAGAAGCAAGAGCCCAGCTGTGTTCAACCTAAGGAGATGAATCCATCCCTTACCTGCTGTGTGGCGAGTGGTTCCTGTCCAGGTGCATCCATCTGAAAGGCTGCAGAGGTTTGGAACATCGGAGGAGCTCCATGACCCAGGATGATATCGGTGCTCTCCAGATCTGCCTGCGGAGGAATCCGGGGACATCACCTACCTGTAGACTAGTGAGGTTCCCGCTCCTTCCGCTATTCAAGGTCCAGTTGCAGCCTACTAAGAAGAGGCGCCGGGTGAGGCCTCGTACGGTGCGCTACAGGGTGACGAACTTCCGGTCCAATCGGAAGTGACGTCATCGCTGCCCCCCGGGTTTGAGATTGCCCAGTGGTCTCGCGAGATTGGCAGCCACTGATGACGTCGGCAAGATAGCGTCGCCGAAACCAGCGGAGCCTATGGAGCCTACTGCATCACCACCAGCTCCACCGGCGGTGAGTGTGGGACTGCTTCCCCAAGATGCTCCCTGTTATGTGCCGCACTGTGAAGAAAGAGGTCACCGTACCTCTGAGGGATCTACTTTACCCCCATGGGGCAGAGGTAAACCAGCCATACATGGACAGGCCATGGACTCTGCTATGCTCCTGACACCTGCCCTAGCATCCCATTTCCCTGCCCGTGCCATCTCTGTACAGGACATTGTGGACATTGCCATAACCACTCCTGCCCCAGCCATGGCCACGTCCACGACACTTAGTTCTGTAAGGGTAAAACATCTTGATCCTGCTGTCACCCCCTTTTGTACTCTCACATTTCCCAGGTGATGATGAGTCCCCTGAGTTTTCTCCTGATGTGAGGGATTGGTCCTTTGGGGGTGTAGCTCTGAGGAATCTGATGGTGGGATACCTACATCTAGCCACTTAAAGAGACCTGTGTCTAGAGAGTCTTTTCAATCATTCAGGGACTCATCCAGGTCCCAGTCTCAACCGTTCAAAATATCTAGATTATCTCCCAGGTCTAACACGTCTGGTGTGTCCTCTCCAATATATACCAGGTCCAGTAGCTCCAGGACAGAATCTTTGTCCAGGGAACCACTTCAGTGGTGGGACCCCATGTTTCATGGCTATGTATACAAGATGAATAAGACAAGGTTCATGTTGGTCAACGGTCCTATAGTTGACTATGGTGGGCAATTCTCTCCTGAGGATGAGGTGAAGGCTATTCAGAAGAGAAAGGGAGAAATCAATCTTGGAGTAAGAGTACCTAAGGGCCCGTCTAGATTATACCAAGAGGTGGACCCTAATGACCCAGGATTTTGGGTTTTACCTGGCCAAGGAGCTGGTCAGGTAACCATATGGTTGAGTAGGGCCAATAGAGCTATTAAGAATTGCTACCGTTTATCCCACGGTTAGGAATTCCCATATGTCCCAGAACCGATCATGCAGCAGATAAGTGACAACAGGCATGATTGGTCGAGACTAGCAGTCACAGAATATCTCCATTTTAAGACCAGTTATAAAGAGCATGTTACTGAGTCCTGTATCTTTACTGTTTTGTTTGAATGGATTACAGGACCTGTATATTTAAAGATCGGGTGGAGGTTCGCCAGGATATTGGTGGACCCAAAATGTACTAAGTTTGAGTTAAGGATATCAAGGGATGGGCGATTAGTAAGCCCAATTCCAAATATTATAAATAAGTAGTTTCCCCATACTCTTTATGTTGAAGAGTTAGTAAATATCATCGCTGCAATCAGTGGGTGATTGGGGTTTCTCTTGTCTGTGCCTGTGATTTGGTACACAGTACACTGTGTCTAATGTGTATTGTTGTTACCTTGCAGATTCCAGACTGACAGATGGTACATCAAATTGGTTCCAGTGGGGACATGGAAATTCCACCCAGGGGAGAGTGTAACATAGTTAGTCTACTCTGCCTCTCTTTCCCCCCTGTCACATAAGTCCTTAGCAGTCTAAGCTGTGACAGGCAGTCCTGTGGGCAATTGACCCCCCCCCAAGCTTCTCTTTGAGTGACAGAGTGGTGGTGGTGACCCACCTTAAGGCACACTTGCTTAAAGAAGCATATAAGTAGCACCTGGGCTAATACTATACACATGATACATAAAGCCTAGCCCCCTGCAGACGCACTTATCAGAACGCCCTTGTACTGTCTCTGTATGTTGTTCCTACCTACCAATTAGATTGTAAGCTCTTTGGAGCAGGGACTCCTCTTCCTAAATGTCACTTTTATGTCTAAAGCACTTATTCCCATGATCTGTTATTTGTATTATTTGTTATTTATATGATTGTCACGTGCATTACTACTGTAAAGAGCTATGTACATTAATGGCGATATATAAATAAAGACATACATACATACATACATGGTCTGTGTGTAGCCTATCAGGGTACAGACCTTGAGCCCCCCCCTTCTGGTTCCTCTGAGGGGCAGTGCCAAATTTAGTGAGTGCTCTCACATCCTTCCAAGAGAGTGGAGGTGTGTGGGCCTTCTCCTCCCTGCTGGGAGTGAGGGCCACCGAGGCCCTCATGGCTGGCTGGCTACAGTAAGATCAGAGGCCTTGCATTATGGAAGAGCCAGCACCATCTTGAGGCTTGGAATCCTCTGCTACCCTGTATCCACTGTATTGAACAATCTGCAGTGACTGCTCAATAAACCCTTCTGTTTTACATACCCCTGCCTGATTTTCCATTCTCTTGGGCAAGGGTGTATATGATTGCTTCGATGGGGGACTGCCTCTAGTACTCTTAGAGTCCACTGAAGATGGAGGCGCTGATCACCAGAGAAAGAACATCAGATGACACCAAAAGCCTGTCTTGGTCTCCATATTACTGCAGACCACTCAGCTCTCCTGGACCCTCACAGGTATGTGCACCACTGACACCTGTAGCCGCAACATTACCTCCTAGAGGGTGGGGGTACATGTGCTACACTACTTTAATGTGTCATGTGTTTAATGTGCTGGCAATGTTTGGCTGTTTTAGTTATTTGTGATAACATTTTCAGGCTTGAGAAGACATCTCAGGTAACCTCCCAGTTAAATTTTTCATCAAACTTCTCTGTTTGGTTGAAGTTGACAGCCTTCTGGATATCCCCTTCTAAAAGTTCCATCATTACTACACCCTGATTGACAGAAAGTCAGCAGATATTCATTCAATGATTGTCACCAGTGACAGCATGTCATCAGAAAGCATAGCTTTGCTCCCAGTGGATTTGCATTTGATAGATTTGGGAAAACAATAATTATTTTTTTCTGACATCTGACATCTTATGTAGTCACTTGTTGAAAGAAAAGAAATAGTGTGATCAGAAACATAAGAAAAAAACTAGGTTGCTATTATGAAAATGATTTTGTGTTTGAGAGTACAAACACAAGAAAGATATTGATATTATAGGAGTTAATGTGGATCATGTGATAGAGGTTTTACCTGAAGCTGGATCAGATAGAACATGTCTGCTGGGGCTTTTTATCCTGATTCAATGACACCCATCACTACTTTGATTTCTACTTTTCTTGACCACGTGAGAGTAAAACCAAAGCTGTATTGCTGATTATTTCTTATGACTTGACATACCTGATTTATACTTTCAAACAACATTTATTAAGCCAATGCACCCATGTTCAATAATGATTAAATAGTGGAGAAAGACACTGAAATAAATAATGTATTATCAAAACACAGGAAGAACAAATTACACAGTGCATCGTTTAGACTATTTCTGAGCAGTAAGCAATAATGCACACAAACTTTTAATTACTTTTATTGCTAAAAGGTGAATTGTTTTCAGTGGCTACTGTAAACCTGAAGCTGAATTGTTTAAATTACTTAAAAATTGATCAATCCCAGGGGCACACGCGTGGCGAGGTAGGAAATAGCTGCGTGAACACTGTGCTCTGCTCACACATACACGCATACAGCCAATAAACAAGCTCAGAACCCGGTGACCATAACCCGAAAAATGTCAAACCGTAGCAAAAAGATGCCACAAAATCCTAGGAAGCCTCAAAAGGCAGAGGGAGCAAATGTATTTAATAAAAAAAGTGTTTGTGCTGAGCACGCTCATTTTAAGTGAAACTTCTTTGTCTTTTGTCACTGTTTTGTCACAGAAATTGTAATTGTGATGGTATTGTTTTTAATTAAAAATCAAAACACAATTTCAGTGAGAAAACACAAAGAAGATTGACTTAGAATGTGTGTGCTCGCCCCTTCTGTTTTAGCTATTTGCACTTCTATATTTATAGTAGCTGTGAATTCCTTGCATGTGTGTGTCTCTGTGTGAGTGTGTATCTAATACTAATAATAATAATTGTTTGTTCTTGTATAGTGCTGCAAGTTTTACATAGTACTTTACAGAGACATTTTGCAGACACAGTCCCTGCGCTGTAGATGTTAGTGCCTGAGTCACAGGGAGATAAGGTGACTTGCCCAAGGTCACAAGTAGCCGACACTGGGAATAGAACCAGGTTCACTCACTGAGCTGCTTCTCCTGCCCATGTAGAAGCAACTCAGTATGGTGTATGGTGTCTCCTTGTCTCTGTTGTGTCTCCAAGTGTGGTGGGGTTGGTGCTGCTCATACTGAGCATGCACACCGACCCGGTGGCTACTGCGCATGGCATGGGGAACGCGATAACAGCTTCTGCACATGCACAGAGGGGAATGTGGCCTCTTTTTCCCACAGTGACCAGCGCCGACGGCCTCTTTTACCCACAGTGACATCACTTCCGTTGATCTACTTCCCTCACCATGAAGGTAATTTGTGCCAACGAAATATTTGTAGGTGGCAGCAAAGAAGTTTCCCTTCAAAAAGTTGTGACACCCACTCGTCCGAGAAATGGTGTGATATTATTGTAGGTAAGCTGGGGTCGCCATCTTGTAGTTCGCGCATGTGCAATTGCATCTATGCGCATGCGCAGAGAGGCAAGAAGTTGCGGCGGCCATTATAGGTTCGCACATGCGCAGCTAAGTGTTTGCGCATGTGCAGTCCCCAGAGTTGCGGCGGACATCTTAGGATAGGCTCTGCAAGGGACCACATGTCCCAGGAGCCTGAGGGACATGTAGGTAGAATGTTGACAGAGTTTGGCAGTTACAGGCAGTTACAGAAGTTTCTGGCAGTTGCTGCCAGAAGAAGGGGAAAACCGTTAAGGTAGTGTCCAGGGAGCAGTGCTTCTCTGGACAAGGACTAGGGTTGTCTCTTAGATCCCAGCTAGGTCCTAAGTCCCCTTTTAGAGTGTGGCTGCTATAGGAAGACCCCAGACAGGGATGCTACCCTTTTGCCTTATAGTGTCAGGTGTAGTACCAGCAAAGAGACGAGATGCGGTGAGCTGTGGCCTGCGGTCTTGGATCAGATCACAGAAAACTCTCGATATTAAGGGACACCTCCTAGCAAGAGCCCCCTCAAGAGGCGGATGTCTTCTGACCAGAGAGAGAGGAATCAGCAGACGTCGTGGGATCAGACAAATCCTTTTTGCTCATCCAGTGATACCTGGGTACAGGAGTGCCCAGGGAGGTAACGTGTACCACTGGTCGACAAGGATAGCGCTACTTCCTACATGTGGGTGGGACTGACTCTCATTGGGGGAGGATACCAGGGGTATTGGTGCCTTGCACCCTAGGTACTTTGGAGGATACTCACCTAGTGTTATTATTATTTTATTGTTGTGTTATATTGTATAGTAGTGTTATATTGTGTATTCTATTGTTAGTAAACCAATTGTTATATACTGGTGTGTGTATGATTTTACTGTAAGTGGTCCTGAAAGGGGTTATCCCGCTGCACTGGGATCCCTCTCAGGTGGAGGAGCAGCACCGAGGAGACCGAGAGCTCACCGCAGGTTCCCAGCTCTGGAGGCTCAGGCCTTCTGTGAGCCACAAGTAACGGCAGCACACATAGTTCCCTTAAACATGGGGAAAAGGGGCTACATATACATGTGGTGGGTGTTGTGTTCAGAGCTTACAAGCATTGTGTGTGAACATCTTTTTTTAAAAACCAAAAAAAAGACTGCAACACTATTAAGAAGAGAGGAATGGAACCGAGTGCCTAAAAAGATGAGGGGTGGACTCAGAAAGAGTGTTAACCCAGGCAAGAGATAAAGCAATGCCCCCTGCAAAAGGGAAACCGTTTACAAGGCGAGGCTGATATGACTTAGGGTGAATAGAGCGGGACATCCTGGCAGAGCTGTAAATATCATGATTCCCTCCCACAGTACTCTTCGTAGGCCTGTAGGGTGCACAGAGGAATCATGGTCAGGCCCAGAACTATTTACAACCAGAACAGTCAATGAGGCCACCTGCTAAACTAGTTTTGCTATAAAACCTCACCCAACCTGTTTGGTCTTTGCTTGTCAAACTTCCTGTTTACAGGCCAGGAGGCAGATTCTCTTGCGCTGCAGCTTTCCCTGTTTCTTTGAATTCAGGCTTCCAGTTTAATTGATTATCAGACATTTTCTTATATGTTATATATATTTCTTTTGTACTATTTTTTGTCCCCTGTTTATTATTTTGTCTCTTGCTACTGTACATTTGCTGTTGCATGCAGCTTTGCAGCTTCTTGCAGTTTACTATAGTTTGTCTAGTTTCTCCCTTTCAGTAGAACTTTGTACCTCCACTTGCTTTTTGTCTGTCCCTTAGCTACCATAGCTTTTTAGTGTGGCTCTGCACATTTTGCGACTCCATTTTGTTTTCCCTGTCTTATTATTGTTTTTTACATTAAATTAATATTAAAAGCAATATTATACTATTTTGCTTTTTCTCCTTTGTATGTGGATTTCCCTTCCTTATGGAACATTATTGGTGTTGATCCGGAATACTTATCTGGAAAATAAAGTTGGTAACTTTTAACAACTACAACGGTCTATTATCACGTTGTACACGTGAGTGCAAACTTTATAGAGCTTTCAACATTGATCACATTGTTGTAGTTGACAATATTGCACTATTTGGTGTCTTTATTTTTATCTTCCATGTCCTGATGAGATTTGCGCACCTGTTTTCTTCATCGGTTAAAAGATATCTGCAGGTATACACGGAGTCCTTTGTATAGCAAGGGGCTCCCCAGTATAGGAGAGGTACCCACATACTGTACATGCCCATGTATCCTGAGCCTAGAGTAGGGGTTTAGGAAGGTGCTCATGATAAGGTTATGAAGCTGAGCAGATTTGCAGTGTTTTAAAAGTTTAAAAGTATTTTTCTAATGTGTGCCAAAAAGGAGGCTCGTGAATGTGGGGAATATTTACACTCACTCCATGCCTGACACCACAATAAGAACTCAACTTTTTGCACACAGCAGACAGGACACCACATCTTTTATTTAACGGGAATAGTTTAATACAGTATGTATAGATATTGCTGACCTGTATATGAGCTGAGGGCTTTCTAAGTCATGGATTCTGGAAGGCACAGATGGTTACCTTGGCTCTGCTGTGTCTGTCCAGGGGCCATACTCGAAAGGGCTCAGAGATGCCTAGGTGTTAGGTCAGATGGGCCCTGCCATTATTATAGAGCACCCATATCCTGGCCTGATACAGGGAAACCTAACACCCTTTGCTAAACAGCCAACCGCTGTGGAGCCTCGCACCGTGGGGGGCGATGGGGCAGAGGGGGATATTTCACCTGCCCGGGGAAACGGCTCAGGGGTGGGAAACCCTGTATGAGTGTTTTAGATGGGTCGCTAGGAGGTTGCTAAGGTTTTTTGATTTGGCTGAAGGTTTTCTAGGACCTGGACACCAGAGGTTTGAAAAGCCCTGACACGGGTCAGATTCATCAGTTCTAAGAGTTCCATCTAAGAGTTTCATCAGTTCCATCTTGTGTGATTCACCTGAGATTCAGTCCCATTTGAGAAGTTCCAGCTCTGAGTAAATCGTCTAAATTTCTCAGAGGATAAGTGACCAGAATTCAACAGCTAGAGGCCACAGGAAGGAAAAGTGGCCAGGAATTATTTTGCTGTGTGTTTGCAATTAGGAAATATTAGTTTTGTTATCCCAGTTTCCAAAGTTAGTGTGTCTTTTTGCTGTATTTTTTTGTAACATAGCTGTGTACGTTCTTTAGGTGAATTAACACAATTTATTTTTATCTCTCTGCTTGCTCAATCAATGATCCCGGTAATTAAAAGTCTTAATAAGCTGGGTCCACCGTGACACCATTCTCTTTGTATCAAGCAAGCCCTTGATATGAGACTACATAAAACTAAAGGGACTTTAGAAAACAACCAGGTTGCATCAGCCATAAAATGGACTGCATAAGGCAACAATAAGCGGTAAAATCTGTCATGGGAGACCGGGATCATTCATTGAGCAAAACAAGGTAATGAAATAAATTGTAATTTATTCGGCATAAATTTGCTTACACACAATGATACACAAAATACAAACAAAAAGACACACTTACTTTGGGACTGGGGTCGAAAACTAGACTTTCCTAGGTGCAGGAAACCCTATAGAAGAGTTTTCCCATGACTGGGACTTAGCGCAGAATCTCCTGGAAACCAAATAGGCATAAAATTCAACACACCACCGCTATGTTCTCTTCTGAGAACTTGGTCCCTCCTGATCGCGAGTTACTCCAAATCTCCTGGAACTTAAATCGGCATAAAATCCCAGCCGCGTCCGCTACAATCGTTTCTGAGAACTTGGGTGCAAAAGTTGGGATTTAGCTTTTCAGGCTTGAAATCAAAGCCATACAGTGGAGGTGATTTGGTGCTCAAGCATGGAATCCTATTGCAAAGTATTATGAAAGGAACACTTCTGGGACATAAGATATTCAACCTAATAAAGAGCTCCAGATGCCCTGAAGGCAGGGGTAAATGCACAAAAACACCCCCCCTAACCTCATTGGGCTGGCCCCAGGTAAGTACTCACGAATGTGTCACCAGTGGTCCCTCTCAATCTGCGTGCTGTTGCCAGTGGGGAGAAGTCCAATGCAATATGGGTTGGTGCAACGCACAGCAAAAGAAGGGGGTGATGGCAGGTCTGGCAAAAAAGTTTCTTTATTGTGTGGACATAAAAACAGAAGGCTGCAACCTTCTACGCGTTTCGTGCAGACAAATTGCACTTTATCAAGAAGTGTATTAACATAGAGTACAGCAGGTATATATAGGGGTGGGGGGTGGGGGGGGGAGGAGAACAGTCTGCCGATTTGGCGCCAAACTCGCTAATTAGAAACGTCATGCTACTTACACCAATAGTATATAGCTGTGAGGGCATGTGGGAATGGTTAATTACCTGTTGGCACTCGCAGGAGAGCCGCCTTCAAACACCGTGCTCGGTGACACGCACCACACTGCAATGGAGGGCCAAATCTCGCGAGATGCGCCTCAGGCAAGCCACGTTCTTAACACGCATGCGCAGAGCAAAAAATCTTAAAAATCAATCCTGAGTCACACGAGCAGTGCCCATGGTATTATAAGTGCTCGCGCATGCGTCCCTATGTCCATTAGTGACAGAAAAAATGTATAATATGTGCCCCACCACACAATAAGGATTTTGATGGAGATGCCTGTACTACGAAGTGACACTCACATAACCAATCCCTAGTGCGGTGGGGTGGAAAAGGGAAGGGGGGGGGAAAGAGGGGGAGAGAAGGAGAGAAACGAATGGTGGTGAGGGGAGGAAGGGGGAGGGGGGGGTGTTGGAAAAGGGAGGGGGGAATGGGGGGGGGGGGGAAAGGAAAGGGAAGGGGGAGGGGGGGGGGAAGGGATAGGGATAAGAGGAAGGGAAAAGAAATGAAAGAAGAAAGAAGAAGAAAAGAGAAGGAGAGAAAGAGAAGGACAAGAAATGAATGGAGGGGAGGGATGGGAAAACTAGATGTACTAAAAAATATTCATAATTCACGTTGGGGGCCAATTTAGGCAGACTGTACACCACATATATGAACCTACATGGATTGTGAATTTAAAAACAAAAAATAATTATGTGATCAAACATAAGACAACATATTTAATGAAATTCTAACTTATACCTATATTAAAAACATATAAGCAGCCTTCCTGAAGAACAGAGGATACCTGCTAAATTTGAGCTATATGTATTTTTTCAGTTTTTACAGTTTTATCAAACCGTGAAGGGAAAGAAGTTACACACAATGATACCTATTCAGTTATCCCATAAATGGGAATGTTGTTTGACTTATATTGCTAATGTTTACAACCATAATAATTTTTGCAACCATAATCATTACATACAATCTTTGAACATTATAGAATGATCAGTCAAAAACAAAGATACAAAGATACAAGGTTGTTTCGGTTAGTGTACACAATGTAATACATCAATAACCTTAGAGCGGTGAGACTATGCATACTACATAAAAGTCTAGAGCAATCTGACCATGGATTATTTTAGAAAATGATTGATGCTCCATTCAATGTTAATTCCATCTGGATAACGGGTTTTTAGCATGAAGATCCAGAATGATTCCCTACAATCTAACCATTGTGTTAAGTTGCCACCCCTCATTTTGGGTAAAATTCTCTCAATTCCCATAAATGAGAAGCTTTCGGGACCGCCCTTGGCACATTCTATGAAGTGTTTGGAGACCGGGTGCGCCAAGTCTCCTCTCTTGATAAGACTAAAATGCTCTTGCATTCTAATTTTGAGGGACCTTGTTGTCCTTCCGACATATCTTTTCCCACAGCCACAACTTATTACATAGACCACAAAGGATGTATTACAATCAATAAAGTTATTAATGTTGAAACGTCTATGTGGGCTGTGGGAAAAGACAAATCTGGAGGGTTTCATGTACCGACACATATTGCAATTATTGCACCTGAAGGAGCCCTTTGTAATAAATGTGTTTTTATTGGTCCTAATATCTGGGATGACGCTCGGAGATAGGTAGTTGGCAATGGTCTTAGCCTTCCTGTAGACAATTTTAGGTCCCATTTTGGTATACTCCCCTAGGATGGGATCCATACGTAGTAGACCCCAATGTTTGTTGATTATTTTATTTACTTGGCCGCTTGCCTTACTGTATTGGGAAATAAACAAAGGGGATGTGTTTCCCAGTCTTGTTTTGCTTACTTTATCATTTTTTGGACTAACATCCTTCGCCCTTGACTCCCTGTTGGGGAGTAGTGTATTTCTATCTATTTCCATTATTTCTCCCACTGTGGTTTCCAAGGTTTCCCTGTTGTAACCCCTTTCAAGAAACCGATTGGTGAGAGCCTCAGACTGAGTCAGGAAACCGTCTATTGTAGAACAGTTCCTCCTTAGTCTGAGGTACTGGCTTTTGGGGATGCCAGTAATCACCGATCTGGGGTGACAACTGTCCACCCTAAGAATGGTATTTCTAGAATTACTTTTTCTGAAAGTGTCTGTTTGGATTTTTTGGTCCATATCTACATAAAGTAGAATGTCCAGGAAGCTGATGTGGTGTGCATTGAAGTTAGTGGTAAATTGAATATTCAGATCATTATTATTAACGTATTCAAAAAATGCTTCTAATGTGTCAGTGCTCCCGTGCCAAATTATAATTAAATCATCAATGAAACGTTTGAAAAAAACAATATTGTGTCTAAATTTATTAGTGGCATTATATATGAAAACGTGCTCCCACCACCCCATAAACAGATTCGCATAGGAGGGGGCAAAACTTGTCCCCATTGCCGTCCCCCGTAATTGTAAATAAAACTGGTGCTCAAAAAGAAAATAATTGTGTGTGAGAAGAAAAAGAATAGATTCCGTGATAAATGCGGACATTCAATGAAATGGCGAACAGCTGCTAACCCCAGATCGTGCTCAATGATTGTATACAGGGAAACCACATCCATGGTTACCCACAGGTAGTCAGATTTCCATGTGATGTCCTGTAATTGTACCAATAAATCACCAGAGTCAAGGACGAAGGAGGGCAAAGCCCTCACAAAGGGTTGTAAGTAGGTATTGACATAACGGGATAAGCCATCTCCCAAAGATCCAATACTAGAGACAATTGGACGACCAGGAGGGTCGACCAATGTCTTATGGATCTTTGGGAGATGGTGGAAGACTGGGATAATGGGATGGGGATTGACCAAAAATCCAATCTCTTTTTTGTTGAGAACTTGTGTTGCTGAACCCAAATCTATAAGATTTAATAACTCCTTCAAGAAGGTTGGAGTTGGATCATGTGGTAGTTCAGAGTAGGAGGACTCATCCCCAAGTTGGCGATAAGCTTCCCTGAGATAGTCTGTCCTACTCTGAACCACCACCGCCCCTCCTTTATCAGCATTTTTAATTACCAACATTGGATTACTCTGTAATGTTTTGATGGCCAAACGTTCCTCCCTATCCAAATTGTCATCATTAATACTTGAGAATGAGAAGCCATGTGCCAAAAACCTGAGGTCGCGAATCACCAGACTTTCAAACATTGACAGATATGGGCCTTTCACAAAGGAAGGATAAAACACTGATTTTTCTCTTAGTTTTGAATCCCAATCTGTCAATGTGTAAGTCTGGGAATCCTCACCATAATTGCTTAATTCAGCAAGATCATTCAAATCTCTTAATGCACACATATCTTGAAAAGACTCAAGTGTAACCTGTGGTGGGGAGATATCACAAGAAGCTAGAGGTGTGATTACATCAAAAGTGTTCTCTAGGGGGTTAACCTCAAGAGAAGACTCAGTCAGAGATTTGTCCCCTCCCTTCTGATGGAAGAATTTTTTTAGAGTTAATTTGCGGACATATTTGTTTACATCCACCGCTGTACCAAAAAGATCAATGCCCATAGAGGGCGCATATTTTAGGCCTTTATTGAGGAGAGAAATCTCTGACTTGGTGTCGGTACATGAAACATTGCAATATGCAATATGTGTCGGTACATGAAACCCTCCAGATTTGTCTTTTCCCACAGCCCACATAGACGTTTCAACATTAATAACTTTATTGATTGTAATACATCCTTTGTGGTCTATGTAATAAGTTGTGGCTGTGGGAAAAGATATGTCGGAAGGACAACAAGGTCCCTCAAAATTAGAATGCAAGAGCATTTTAGACTTATCAAGAGAGGAGACTTGGCGCACCCGGTCTCCAAACACTTCATAGAATGTGCCAAGGGCGGTCCCGAAAGCTTCTCATTTACGGGAATTGAGAGAATTTTACCCAAAATGAGGGGTGGCAACTTAACACAATGGTTAGATTGTAGGGAATCATTCTGGATCTTCATGCTAAAAACCCGTTATCCAGATGGAATTAACATTGAATGGAGCATCAATCATTTTCTAAAATAATCCATGGTCAGATTGCTCTAGACTTTTATGTAGTATGCATAGTCTCACCGCTCTAAGGTTATTGATGTATTACATTGTGTACACTAACCGAAACAACCTTGTATCTTTGTATCTTTGTTTTTGACTGATCATTCTATAATGTTCAAAGATTGTATGTAATGATTATGGTTGCAAAAATTATTATGGTTGTAAACATTAGCAATATAAGTCAAACAACATTCCCATTTATGGGATAACTGAATAGGTATCATTGTGTGTAACTTCTTTCCCTTCACGGTTTGATAAAACTGTAAAAACTGAAAAAATACATATAGCTCAAATTTAGCAGGTATCCTCTGTTCTTCAGGAAGGCTGCTTATATGTTTTTAATATAGGTATAAGTTAGAATTTCATTAAATATGTTGTCTTATGTTTGATCACATAATTATTTTTTGTTTTTAAATTCACAATCCATGTAGGTTCATATATGTGGTGTACAGTCTGCCTAAATTGGCCCCCAACGTGAATTATGAATATTTTTTAGTACATCTAGTTTTCCCATCCCTCCCCTCCATTCATTTCTTGTCCTTCTCTTTCTCTCCTTCTCTTTTCTTCTTCTTTCTTCTTTCATTTCTTTTCCCTTCCTCTTATCCCTATCCCTTCCCCCCCCCCCTCCCCCCTTCCCTTTCCTTTCCCCCCCCCCCATTCCCCCCTCCCTTTTCCAACACCCCCCCCCCTCCCCCTTCCTCCCCTCACCACCATTCGTTTCTCTCCTTCTCTCCCCCTCTTTCCCCCCCCCCTTCCCTTTTCCACCCCACCGCACTAGGGATTGGTTATGTGAGTGTCACTTCGTAGTACAGGCATCTCCATCAAAATCCTTATTGTGTGGTGGGGCACATATTATACATTTTTTCTGTCACTAATGGACATAGGGACGCATGCGCGAGCACTTATAATACCATGGGCACTGCTCGTGTGACTCAGGATTGATTTTTAAGATTTTTTGCTCTGCGCATGCGCGTTAAGAACGTGGCTTGCCTGAGGCGCATCTCGCGAGATTTGGCCCTCCATTGCAGTGTGGTGCGTGTCACCGAGCACGGTGTTTGAAGGCGGCTCTCCTGCGAGTGCCAACAGGTAATTAACCATTCCCACATGCCCTCACAGCTATATACTATTGGTGTAAGTAGCATGACGTTTCTAATTAGCGAGTTTGGCGCCAAATCGGCAGACTGTTCTCCTCCCCCCCCCACCCCCCACCCCTATATATACCTGCTGTACTCTATGTTAATACACTTCTTGATAAAGTGCAATTAGTCTGCACGAAACGCGTAGAAGGTTGCAGCCTTCTGTTTTTATGTCCACACAATAAAGAAACTTTTTTGCCAGACCTGCCATCACCCCCTTCTTTTGCTGTGCGTTGCACCAACCCATATTGCATTGAAATCAAAGCCAATTGCTCTGCTATTCATGCAGAAGCAACTTTGAAAAGCCGCCCGTGCTTTTAATACAGAGACGACAATCTGATTGGCTCAAAGATTGTTAAAGTATTCTGAGTTTCATTTACAAAACTCAGCAGCCAATCAACGCATGGGAAACTTCGAAAGCAACCAATCAGAGCCAAGCCGACTAGAAAAGCGGGAAATCTGAAATAGCCAAGGGACATGCACAAGCTTGCCACTTTTCTATGGATGGGGTTCCCCTTTTCCCCCCCCCCCTTGTTACCTCCGCTGCAGGGGTGATTGCGGGTGCCAGCAGAGCCAAGCGGCAGTCCCGTAGATACTTGTAAAAGGGGGGGGGGGGGCGAGCAGGAAGCGCTCCAGTGCTCCAGAGGCTCTGCGGCTGCCCGCAAGCAAAGGGCGCCACAGAGTTTGTCCCCTTGCGCATGCACAGTGCAGATGCGTGGCGGGAGGCCCCTAGTGGAATGCGCATGCAGAGTACACGCACGCGAAAAGGCTGGCCAATCAGAAAGGGCTCTTGGCAGGGACAACAAGTCCCATGAGCCTTAGGGACTCACCACCTGATGCCAGGGAGCCAATAGGGTGTGAGGATTCCCTAAGGAAGCAGGAAAAGGCTGACAGGGGAGCACGTTGGGTCAGTTCACATCAGGAGAGGCTAGGGGTAGGTGGTGAGCGTGGGGACACGGTGAGGGGTTGCGCCCTGCGAGGTGCGTTGGTTAGTTGTGCTATTAGTGGAAACGGGTCTGTATAACTCATGCACCTTACA
The DNA here is from genome assembly GCF_040206685.1 of Ascaphus truei. Taxonomy (NCBI): domain Eukaryota; kingdom Metazoa; phylum Chordata; class Amphibia; order Anura; family Ascaphidae; genus Ascaphus; species Ascaphus truei. The sequence goes on along the minus strand of NC_134483.1, from coordinate 420,147,846 downwards.
GTGATAAGATTATACAGTGATAAGTATATGCTCAGTAAAGGTTGTTCTTGTTTTATTATACCGTGTGTGTTATTGGGTTGTATCCTGTGAGGGGATCCTCCCGCTTAGTTTGGATCCCTCCCAGGTGGAGGCGTTGCACCACGAGTATTGTGAATATATATTTACCCCAGACTCCCAGTGCGGAGGCTTAGGCTCCTGCGAGCTATACAGGTACATACAGCATTAGTAGCTTTTGTGTTCAGGGGGAAACAGTGCTTCATATGTACCAAAACATTCTTCAATGAGACCAATGTAAATTCATATAATCATCCGTCAGTTGCCATTACAAACCATGGGTGAATAATATTCCTTTTAACCAGCTATTACGACTTAAGAGGAATTGCACCCATGATGCACACTTCCAAACTCAGGCATTATTCCTTAAAGATCGCTTTTTAGAAAAAGCATATGATGGGGCGTTGGTTGATGCAGCTATGGGTAAAGTGAGTTCAACTAAAAGAGAAAACTTGCTTAAATATAAAAATAAGAGGTCCAAAAAGGTTAATAGTGTACCTAAACTGACTACTGCACAAGCATGTGTAGGAAATTCGAAAGCTATGGATGGCATTTCAACAGCGAAAAAGAGTGACAAGAGTGTTTATCACTCAGTACAATATGCATAGAACCTTTCAGAGAGCTATAAACAAGCACTGGAAGGTTCTCTCTTTGGATCCTGTTCTGGGATGTCTGATGGATTCTAAACCCATGATCATTTACAAGAGTGCGCAGTGTTGGCCCGAACCATTTACATCTACTGCACCCAGCTGTGTAACCCAAGCCCTCCGACGTCTTCCCTTACTATTTGGGGCAATTGTAAGTTTATTTGTTAATATACCTACACTGTTATTATTACTTAGCATTGGAACTATTGCCTATGCTTTGGTTTTATCTTTTATTTTGTATGTTAACCCCTTAAAGGGGTCTTTTTAATAAAGATATTTGTAGCTGCTCAGTGCGCCTTCTGACAATTTATTTTTCTGTTTCGTGAGTCCCTTGTCAGGGGGCTCTCTCTTTTATAGGGGGTAGTGGAGTCCCTATGACAGACGGCTGAAAGAGTCCAAGCTTTACAGTGCAACATCATTTTGGGACAGCACCAGTGCGGAGCAACACATTTTGTTATACTTACCACCTTTCTCCCTGGCTGTCTTAATGCCACCTGCTGGGACAGGCTCCACCAAGCATGGCAGAGCAAGTGGCATCCCGGAGGACTGCCATTGATCTCCGGACCTGGTACTCCGCTTTTCACTGCTGATCAAATGCTATTCTCACTGTGATGGTGAGGGGGTAACCAGGCCATCAATAAAGGTATTATGCCTGGCTGATTACCTCTGAGCCACATTTGAGGTTTTAGAGTGTCAGCTCTTGAACATGGTTGTTGTAATTGAAATGCATATGATTGTATGACAATAAAGAATGTATGTGTATTTTACCTTTCCAGGACGCGATTGAGAGGCTATGAGTTTCAAGGGGGGGGGAGGGGGAAGAAACTTGATGCAATCTTTTGAAATTGAAGCAAACCTTTTTTCAGTATCATATGAAATGTGCAAAGTATGCATAGGCGAGTGAAAAGTTTGCATGTCTACTCACCAGGATTGATTACCTTAACTCTACATTGTCTGGGAACAAAACATTCACAAAGTTTGCAAATTGAGTTGGATGAAGAATTGAAGAAAGATGTAACTACAGTATTAACAATTGGTGAGACTTCAAAAAGTATAGGATATAGGCAGCACTCAAAATGTTAAAGGTCTATACAATAGCAGTGGTGGTGCAACAGGAACAAAGGAGGGACCCTGTACCCTTTCAGAAATCTACACAAACACCCAATGAGTTCCCACTACTCATGGACAAATCAAAAATACAAGTTATTGAGGAGAAGCAAATAAAAATATTTTACTGAATTACAGATGCAGTCACGAGTATTTCATCACTTGCCTTGTAAAATCTGGGGCAATCTCCCAATAAACTGCAAAATGTCTGTGAGATTTCTGCAGCCATACTAATGGCCCATCGGATTAACACAGTGGGGGGTCCCTGCAGTGCCATTCAAACTGAATGGGACTGCAGGCACCACCGCTGTATTAATCTGATGGGCCTTTATTCTGGCAGCAGAATCTCATAGAAATAAATAAATAAATATCCGGTTATACCAATATTCTATATCATACCAAAAATACATAAGAATCTGCTCAAACCTCCAGGACGTCCAATCGTATCCGGTATTCAGTCACTCACATCACATTTATCAGAGTTCATAGACCATCATTTGCAGCCATATGTCACCAAACTACCATCTTATTTGAGATACACAACCCACATATTGCAGACCCTCAGGGACATCCAGTGGCAGCAACAGTTTCATTTAGTCACGGCAGATGTGTCTTCACTCTATACAGTGATTGACCACGTACAGGGTTGTGAGGCTATTGGCCATGTACTGGAAAGTGATCCGTCAATATCAGACGCGTTTAAATCTTTTCTTATCACTGGTATTAAGTTTATATTATCACATAATTATTTTAACTTTAATGGTGTGTATTATCTTCAGACATGTGGCACCGCCATGGGTACAAAGTTCGCTCCTAGTTATGCCAATCTATTTATGGGTAGCTGGGAGGACAATTACATCTGGTCTGGCTGCCCTTTTGGAGCGAACTTGGTCCTATGGCGGGGCTACATCGACGATATTTTCTTTATTTGGTCGGGCACTTCACAAGATTTAATATTATTTCAAGAATATATGAACACTAATCCTTTTAATCTCAATTTCACTTTCACTTCTAGCCACACATCTATTGAATTTTTGGATTTATGTATATATATATAGAAAATAATCACTTACTCACGAAAACCTTTTTTAAATCTGTCCAAGCTAACAACTATTTGCACGCCAGTGAAATAGGTGAACAAAAGAAAAGTGCGCAACAACAATATATAAATAACGTGATGAATGTGATACAATTAAATAGGTGACCTTGTGTATAGTATGAATATTTATGGAGCGTCTGCAGCTGTGACACCAGGGATGGCTCTGGTCCCCCCTAAATGCACACAAAAAAACAAGAAACACAGCGCACAACGCTCATAGTGCATTAAATGATATCTTTAGTAACCAAAATAAGAAGGTAAGTATTGTGCGTACATAAAACAAAATTTAAACAAGCATTTCAGGGTTATTGTTACCCAAGCACCAACGGACGCCTGTGATGGTCTCGTGGCTCTCTCCTTCTCACTCCAACAACCTCGATGTAGGGCCTGGAAAATCTCCACTCCAAACGCTGGTGTTTTGGCCTCTCGCCTTAGGGAAAGGCTAGTGCAGCTTCAGCAGTCCAGAAAAAGACCTCCGCTTATATGCGTTGTGCCCGTCACTGCATAAATCTCGTGTATAACGGAGCAGCGGAGTACACGCGGTTTTGCGTCCTGGTCGAGAGCTTCTTCCGGGTCTGTGACGTCACAAGATCGCGAGACTTCGTCGCAAGTCTGCAGGACACCAGATCAGTTTTCTGGGAGTGCTGGGATGTAGAGGGTTCGCAAATGTCATCAATCCTACGCGTTTCGAAAACACAGAGGGTCTCTTCATCAGGGAAAATCCCTGATGAAGAGACCCTCTGTGGTTTCGAAACGCGTAGGATTGATGACATTTGCGAACCCTCTACATCCCAGCACTCCCAGAAAACTGATCTGGTGTCCTGCAGACTTGCGACGAAGTCTCGCGATCTTGTGACGTCACAGACCCGGAAGAAGCTCTCGACCAGGACGCAAAACCGCGTGTACTCCGCTGCTCCGTTATACACGAGATTTATGCAGTGACGGGCACAACGCATATAAGCGGAGATCTTTTTCTGGACTGCTGAAGCTGCACTAGCCTTTCCCTAAGGCGAGAGGCCAAAACACCAGCGTTTGGAGTGGAGATTTTCCAGGCCCTACATCGAGGTTGTTGGAGTGAGAAGGAGAGAGCCACGAGACCATCACAGGCGTCCGTTGGTGCTTGGGTAACAATAACCCTGAAATGCTTGTTTAAATTTTGTTTTATGTACGCACAATACTTACCTTCTTATTTTGGTTACTAAAGATATCATTTAATGCACTATGAGCGTTGTGCGCTGTGTTTCTTGTTTTTTTATTTGCACGCCAGTAGTCATCACAACCCTGCGTGGATCAACAACATACCAAAGGGCCAGTTCATCAGGCTAAAAAGGAATAGTTCAAGCAATAGTGTTTTTCAATCTCAAGCACAAGAACTAAAAAACAAATTTATCGAAAGAAAATATCCAGTACACGAGTTGAATAAGACCATATCATAGGTTGAACTGTTAGACAGAGATAGCCTTCTCCAGTACAAAAAGAGACAACAGCCAAAATTCCTTTTATTACCCAATATAATTCCATGGCCCCCAATATAAAGAAAATCTTACACAAGCATTGGCCTATCCTACTGAAGGATAGGGATTTAGTTAATATACTTCCAAAGAAACCAAATATTGTGTTTAAAAGGGCACCAAATATTGGACAACAATTGGCTCCCAGTTGTCCTTTATCACGGAGGAAATCACAAAATGGCTTTGGTCCTAAGGGTTATTTTACTTGTAACGCTTGCACAGCCTGTAAGTATTGTCTCAGAAGTACTTCTTTTTCGTCTACAGTTACTAAAAAAATGTATAACATCAAACAACACATCACATGCAACAGTACAAATGTCATTTATCTCCCGGAGTGTCCGTGCGGTTTGCAATATGTGGGAATGACAAAAAGATCAATAAAACGCCGTTTATATGAACATGTTTACAATATCACCAAAGGTTTAGTCACACATAGCGTGTCGAATCACTTTCTCCAGGTACATGGGAAGAACCCTGCAGGATTAAAATACATGGCCATAGAATCACTTATTCCAAACTGGCGGGGAGGAAATACAAATAGTCTCCTGGGCAGAAAAGAGGCCTTCTGGATATACGAACTCCAGACGCTCACACCATTAGGACTTAACATCGAGTTTGATCTCAAGGCATTTTTAATAAATAAATGATGTTCTTTGATCAGATACTTCGGTCTCTGTTCCTTCAGGCGATCCTGTATATATGTATTTTTTAGTGTATTTTTTAAATTATTTTTTAATTAATTTGTAATTGATATTCACATTAAAACATAAGGGTTAATATTACGTTTATTATTATATTGTTGGTAGTTTATATATGCATTTTGGCTTGGGGCTGTGTGCTGGGTACTGCATTCTTAGAGCCATCATTATGGTAGCTTACATGTTTCCCTTAGGAATTTTTTAGGAATTTTTTAGGATATATTGTTAGGCTTGTATTTTGATATTTGTTCCCTCTGCATACTATACGTCACATTTCTGTTTGGTGTTCCTATATATAGACTGGAACTTTTGTCAGGACATATATTTCACTGAAATTACAGTATTAAAAAATACCATTATGCTTATTACAGTAGGAAGATCCTTATATGTTATATTATTCATGTATGCTTTAATACTTTTTGATCAGACTAGTGTAATGATTTTAAAATATATGTATAACTCCTATGTGTCTAGCATGGTTAAATAACAGGAATACCATGAGATATTACAGCTGACTACTATTATGTATTTAGCAGGCATATGTTATAAATGTGTGTTTCATGTTTAATGTTTAGTGTTTGTATGTTTATGTTCCTTGCAGCTGAGACACACAGACACCATGTTCCTAATGCGCATGTCCAAGATTCTTTATTAGGGACACTGTACCTTTAAACCGGGACTATATTAGGTGGACTAGGTGTGATTGATGCACTACTTTTTTGCCCCCGAGGAAGGAAGCGCAGTCTTCCGAAACGCGTAGGTCGGATCACTTGTGCACTTCTGACGCTCCAGAGTACCCTCTACACTGCACAGCTCCTCTGACTACCAGCTACACGGACAGTTCACAGTCCCCAGCCGCACATAGATCTTTGGCTTGATTCATCTGCCGCGGAGTGGCGCTGAGATGTGCCTGTGTCCCATGCTGTCACTGCTCACGTGGTGACGCTTGTTCCGGTGACACGCGGTCCGGCGTGCTTGCCCAGCTGAGATCTGCGCGGAGAAGGGGAAGGAGAAACCCTGTTGCAGGCACCTGTGTACCGTGGGACCGCTGCTGAGTTGTGGAGCTGACATCCACCATCACGAGAGGGGATACTCTCTGAATTATCCACTGCTCATTTACCATCTTAGTCTGGTAAGCGGCTAGCTTAGCCAGCGTTGGTGTGCACAAGTATACTTTTTAGTGTTTATTATTATATATTGAATTGTTTTATTAAATGTTTTATTGCTCATCAATCATCTGTTTGTCTCAGCCTTCGTTGTCCATATGTGTTAGTATGTCTGTCTATTAGGAGGTTTTATTGTATTACACTATGTTTGTTTTTATATCTTTTACATGATTTGACCGTCTTCGTGAGGAGAGCCCCAGAGGACATCCACTTCCATCTGGTTGTATACTTTTATTTAAGGCGTATATAATGTTTTTCTTCATTTACTGTGTGATGCCTTAGTTTTTACCCAGGCAAGGATACTGGTGGCTGCATCTGTACAGTCACATACTCTATGGTAGAAAACAATGACGGCACAACATTAATCTATGTCAATAGCTATAGGTATAAAGATAAGGCATAAATACAGACACTAAGTGTAACGCAGAATACAAAATGTGTATATACAAAAATACAAAAGAGAATCTATACAAGAACGGAGGGAGGTAGAAGGAAAAAGGGGGAAGGGAAAGGAGAAAAGCAGGGAAAAAGCAAGGGAAACAGGTGCAATGAGGTGCAATGAGTGACAAGGGGGACAACGTTTCGAAGGGTGAGCCCATTCTTCTGGCCCGTTCCCACAGACCAGGGGGGTCTGTGGTATTTGGCTTCTAACCATACCACAAAACTCTCCCTTGTGGTTAAAATAAATATGTACACAATGGCGCACTACACTGAAGAACACAAGGCTTATATAGTGTTAGAAAAGTGTGAACAAACAAAAGAGAGGAAAGCACAATACTAATATTCAGATTAGCAAGGCAGCTACAAGACAAATTAATGCAACCTCAATACTAAATATATCCCATAAGGGGTAACATTCAAGCACAGATGTGCAGATTAGTAGACCAGCAGAGTAAAAGACCCACAGTGCTCTATCTGTCCCATAAGGTGTAACATTGCATGTAGCAGGAACATAGGTTAATCTGGAGAAGTAGACACCTATCCGTTCAACTGGAGAACATCCTCTTAATCCGACACTGATTCATGATGTAATTGGAGGGAGGGGTTTCAGCCGTTGGTTGCCAAATCAAACAGTGGGGCGGGAGCATTCACATCTGTCATCATGAAGATTGAACAGCGTGATGCAACGTCAATGCACAAAAGAATGGAACCATATGCTTCTGCATTGCCATGATGATTCCCCATCAGCAGCAATGCAGAATTGCAGGAGAATCGGAGCATCTGCGTTGCCATAGTGACCACTTAGTGATCCGCTCGATGTGCATGAGGAAAACAAAGCAAAACAAAGAAAAAACACCAGATCAGAGGTAATAAGCACCAATCAGCTATATTGGGTACACCTCTCTAACAGCATATACTGGCTAGACATCAATAGATAATAAATGGCATTAAGGTTGTCAGGCAGCTTTGTGTAGGCAAACCCCAAGTATGGGACAATTGGGGCACACAAGGAGGGGATTTTTAAGGTAAAAAATAATCATGAATGTGGTGAACATAATAATTTAAATGAAGATATATCAGTAATATAGATTGTTCATCCCAGCTACCAGTTAGAGGAAATAAAATGTGTAGAACAAAGGGAGCTAAGTAGAGGTGGCTTATTACCATGGTGGTCAAAGCAGATGCATATGGGAATGGTAGCAATTGGATGACCAGAGTAAGCCATGAAGACCCTATCACAGACAGGGAACAATGGCACCATGTACGTACTCAATGATCTAAAGAGAAAACAGAAAACTCAGTCAGCAGAGGAAAGTCCAAGGAATTAAACCACGGGTGACTCATAAATCCCAAAGTGACATATAAAATGTCAAAACGCACCAAGGCAAGTGGGGAGAACATAGGGGGGAATTGAGACTACAGGTGGGGAACACATCTGGACTCAAATGCAACGGCTAAGGTCCAACTCTTTATTGATCTCCTCTAGTGCTAAGGTACCCAGTAGCCTGATCCACTTGGACTCTTTTTGTAGCAGCCATTGGGTATGGCTACCATCCCTATGTCTCGTCTCTGCGCTGTCAATGACTTGGTGCCGAAGTTGGCTCACATTATGTCCAGTTTGTGTGAAGTGGTGTGCCACTGGTGCCTCCAGGTCACGTCTGCGGATGGCAGCTTTATGCTGTCTGATCCTATGCTTGCTGTCTGATCCTATGCTTGACACATTGTGTGGTCTCACCCACATATCCCAACCCACACGGACACTTAATCAAGTATATGAAATTGCAGGAGAGGCAAGTGTAGAGTTTCTTCCTAAAAAAATATTTTATCAAAATGAGCGTGAAAAAAAATGATTACCCTCCTGCATACTGCCACATTGGTTGCAACTGCAAAATCTAAATATTCCCACCCACAGAATTCTTAAAAATGTCTGCATCTGAGATTTGCCACCTAAATATGCTTTAATCAGATTTTTTTCCTCTTTTCTACTGTATGGAAAAAAAAGGGATGCACAGTCAGAGAGGGAGCTATAGAATCATTGGTCCTGAGGAGATGCCAGTGTCATAAAATAATATTCTTAATCCAACAATTCCAAGTCCCATAAATTGAATTAAATGGGATTGAAAAGTCCCGCGTGGAGCCCTGTTCCCAAGCTCCCTTCTCTAGTAAATCTGCTCTTATTGGGATTTAAGCCTTATTACGTTGTGTCTAAAGGAGAGGAGAGGGTTAGCCCTATAAGAAAATTTCCTCTGCATATCATTGAGTCTCTGTGGAACTATTTCAGATATACTTATGATACGCCTAGCTCTGAGCAAATGACTGTATGGGTCCACCCCCCAGGTACCATCAAGGGTCTCCCGTACAGTCAATTCCTCAGAGGCAGGTATATCATTCGAACATCTGAAATAGTACCCTTCTGCCCTATCTACATCCAACTCTACATCCAATTCTTCATCCAAATCTACATCCCCACATTCCATCACTCCTCCTACAAATCTCATATTTAAGGTCTAGATAGTAGTAACACCACTTTTAGGTAAGAGATACTTAAGTCATGTCATTTCAGGCTAACCGGAGGCCGTGCTAACAACATGTCGGTAAACTTATGCTAATGAGCGGTACAACAGCCTTTTGTTTTTGCAAATCATTAGATTTGTGGATATGCATTAACCTCAGGGAAAATACAGATGCATGGGCCGTTATCCGATCATTTCACGGGTTGTATTCCTTTGCACACCCAGTGTTGGCTCGAGATTTCTTGAAATTTTAGCATTGTCTGCAATACCGTCTAGATACTGAAGTGGGTGATCGCAAGTTGCTGTCTTAAAAAATCTAATTGCAATTCAAACTGTCTTTTATTCCCTTGCAGTACTTCAAGTGTGTGTGTGTAATTGTAATTTCAAGATTAAAAATATGAGTTCATACTGTATACAGTACAGTAAATGGGAAAGAAGTTCTTTCTGAGGCTCTTTAGATTTTAGCATACAAAAATTCTCGAGCTGAACTGTAGAAGTTTTAAAATATGAATACACACAACAAAAAGTATTTTTAACGAATTAAACATTTTCTTTGTACAGGATAATAAAAATACAAAAATACAACTTCGTTCTCCTTCCAAATGTAAAATATATAATCCGTACATGCGTTTATGTTAAATTGGAACTTTGTTGAAACGCATATGCGTGTCATCACATTTCTGAGCATGCGTGTATGTCAAATTGGAACCTTGTTGAAACACATATGCGGCATCACGTTTCTGCGCAGGTGTGTATGTCAAATTGTCAATTGTATCTGTTGTACAGTAGTACTGCCCTTTGTGTATCTACAGTACAGTACTGTATATAGTAAAAACACTGTTTATGTGCTACAGTATACTGTAGTTAGATACTGTAGTATACTGTACAGTATCTCAATGACATATATATATATATATATATATATATATATATTTATATATATATATATATATATAGAAACAAAGGGAAGAGAGAGCGCACACCCATAGCGTAAAATAGTCAATTTAATGAGGGGAAGGGAGGGAAGGGGTTAAGAAATGCGCTTACAAGAAAGCAGTAAAATCAAGCATTGTGTGATATAATCACCACCATCCGGTTTGTATCTGCAGTATCTTGGGGCAGTCCCGATCTTGCTGTAGTAGGATCAGTGTCCAAACAAATGTCCAGGGCTGGTATAATCCTTATACACGTGTTAGAGTCCTGGAAAGATGGCTCCTCGTAACTCAAGCCTCTGCAGTATTCGCGCGGTCCAATCAGTTCCGGCGCGCGGTGATGACGTCAATGCCCATGCGTCTAACGTGATGACGCTCCCTGACGCGTTTTGTCACTCACGGGTAACTTTTTCAAAGGGAAGTATAGAGAAGGGGGAGGTCCGGTATTATATATGCTCTCCAATTATCTAAATCGCTGGGAGTGTCCCCTTCTCAGCTGAAAATACGCTTGGTGCTGATTAATGTTTAGTAAATGCGCACAATACAAGTTTAAAACCTTAGAGTTGAAGGAGTATAGAAAAAAGGTGTCAAACAGCAATTGAATACCTAAATGAAAACCGCACATGATTATTATATGGGGAGTATACCTAGTATGCGTGAATCTTAGCTCTGGGGGAGAACCTACTTACAGCAAAATATAGGGTAAATTCGCTTTTCTCTGACTCTGTCAGATAGTGATATGGTGATGAGGTTTTCTTTGGGTAGGACTTTTATCCCCTCTTGATCTTCCCTTCTGAGGGTTACTCCAGGGATGGTGTAGCTCGGTTTCCCATAGAATATATATAAAAGAAGAGCAGAAGAAACGGCCAATAGTATAGCTTGCAAAGAACAGAGTTTTATGATCAGAGGCAGGTATATCATTTATCTGTGCGCCCGCTGTGCTGTCTCCCCGTCCTCCTCTGTTCCTAGTGCTGTACTATTCCAGTACTCAATAAATTTATATAATTAATTAATTTTTTATAGTTTTAAAGTATGTATGAATAAAGATTGTCTTAATAATTTTTTTTATGTATTTTAACTATTAGTAAAGCAATGAGTGTAGGTTTTTTTGACCACAGAGTAATGTGCCTATGTAAAGGCAAACCTGTGGGTTAAATTATGTTTTGAATCATTTGAAAGAGATTAGGATCAATTAACCAATTAGGCTTTAATCACATAAATACACTAAGCCCACGCAACTCTGCATGACGCTCCTGACGAAGCTGTATGACGCAGCGAAACGCGTAGAGCCTGATCCAGAGCTTATTCAGTCAAGCTGCAGCTGACTGGAAGCGAAGACCAAAAGACTCCAGACGTTTGTGCTCTCCAGTGATCCCCCTCTCGGCGCCTCGCAGTCCATTGCCATCTGATGCGACCAGATACCACCTGGAAGTGACGTCAGACGCCATTTGGCGACGGCAGCACTAGGAACAGAGGAGGACGGGGAGACAGCACAGCGGGCGCACAGAGCGCAAAAGATACCTTTATGTGTCTGACATTTGTGTACTGAATGTGAGTACATGTCCTACAATTTCACTGATCATAAAACTCTGTTCTTTGCAAGCTATACTATTGGCCGTTTCTTCTGCTCTTCTTTTATATATATTCTATGGGAAACCGAGCTACACCATCCCTGGAGTAACCCTCAGAAGGGAAGATCAAGAGGGGATAAAAGTCCTACCCAAAGAAAACCTCATCACCATATCACTATCTGACAGAGTCAGAGAAAAGCGAATTTACCCTATATTTTGCTGTAAGTAGGTTCTCCCCCAGAGCTAAGATTCACGTATATTTCTTTATTATTGAATCACAATACTGCACAATAATTGTTTGTATATGTTTTTTATTCACATGTTGTTTTCCTGACTGGGTCGCTCACTTTCCACAACTAATCACGACTGTACTTGTGGGAAATCCGAGCATATTTCCCTGGAAGGTTTGAGAAGTACCCTGTCGGGTAACATCATTTAATTGCACTGTATTACACTTTATAATTTATTAGAAAGCTGTGGCGCCTAGGCAAGTCATTTAGTATATGAGTATACCTAGTATGACATAACAAAATATATATATATAGTATGTAAATTAATAAACAAATAATAAAATGATCAAAAAACATCGTGAAAGACAGACATGCACAGAATGTATAAATAGTACATATCGTGCATGTACATAGTCCACTCAGTTAATCTGACCACTCGAGATAAAAAAGGTATCTCCCTTTATAATTGCATATAAAAATACAAATTACAGTACAATTCCTCAGAACCATATTATATTGAGAAACATACAAATATAATTTCAACAATCAAACGAAAATGAAATCAAATAAAAACACAGTAAGAAAGCCTTATTACCAAATATTGAACCCTATAAGGAGGGCAATTCCCATATTAACATATGCCTAACAATTAAGCACAGTACATATATTATTTGAGTCCATAAGCCAGAACAAAGCAAGGTGTCAAGAGGAAGTAAACTACAGTATGATGTAAATGAACAAAGTGGGATATTATGTGCTTATAAATAAGTGTGTAAGTGTGAGTATAGACAGATCTTTTTAAATACTACTATATTGAAGATCAAATGTATTACTACCATTATGTGAATATTTCTAGTGGTGATGGAACTAAGTCCAAGTGTTGGATATATGTGACTCACATTCACATGTATATAATTATTAATAATGATAATTTGTGTACAGTTTATATTAAATATGATAAATACTATGTGTGTGACCCCATACCAATAAGTGAATAGTGAGTGAACTGAAAATGTGTGGTCCCAACTCCGGTCCAGGAGAGGGTGAGGGGGGGGGCAAAGGACTGGGAAGATGGAGAGGAATGGGGGTGTGGGGGGGGGGCAATGGACTGGGAATACGGAGAGGATTGGGGGTGGGGGGGGGGGAGGGGATGGGGTTCATGGCAAAGGAAAGGGGAGGATAGGGAAGGGATCTATGATGTCCCAAGGAGAGATCCAGACAAAGGATGGTGGAGAGCAAAGGAAGTCTAACAGGAAGAGGCGTCCGAGCATCATTAAACAAAGGTACTCACATCCAGGCATTCATTAAGTCCACCCGGGCTTAGGGTGCCCAAACGGTGGATCCAAAAAGTTTCCCGCCTGCATAGAGTCTTGAACCGATCACCGCCAAGGGTATTTGGTGAGATGGTCTCAATTCCCATTACTCTCATAGTTTTAGGGTCTTGTTGGTGGAATGTTTTATAATGCCTGGACAGACTATGGTTGTTGAGACCCTTAATCACATTTCTCCTGTGTTCCAAAAATCGCGTTCCAAGAGTCCTAGTAGTACGTCCAACATATTTTAAATTACACCCACACTGGATGATATATACAACGTACGTGCTAAGACAATTAATGGAACTTTTAATTGGATGAGTGGTCCTTCTAATAGAGGAACTGACCTGAGTCTGGCTAAGGAGATGCCTGCAAGTAATACATCGGCTACGACCGCATAGGTGGTTGCCTGGTGGGCCCTTTTGGAACTTGTCAGTAGTGGAAGTGGAAGAGGACCTACGTCTAGTGGGAGCTAAGATGCTTTTAATGCTTCTAGCCTTTCTGTATGTCACAGTAGCCCTATCGGGCAAAGTAGGTCCCAAATGGGGGTCACACTTGAGAACTGACCAGTGATCATTCAAGATCCTATTTAAGGCTTTAAATGACTGGTTATAATCAGTAACAAACCTTAATGTCGATGCCTCTATCCCTGAATGTACTGCTGGTGTATCGTAGCCAAGACGAATCCCCTTGTGTTGTTTCTTTTTTGACTGATTCAGTAAGGTAGATCTGTCGGATGCACTGACCTTGTCAAAAGAGTCGGAAATCAATACTGGATCATACCCTTTAGAGAGGAACTTAGTTCCTAATGATATATATATATATATATATATATATATATATATATATATATATATATATATATATATATATATATATATATATATATATATATATATATAATGATATATGTAATTTTATATATATATATATATATATATATATATATGTAATGAGATATATATTTAAATGCATTTAGAACTTAACATTACAATATGTACTGGATTTTAAAGATTATTATAATGTACTGTATGTCAAAGATTAACAGTATTTAGATATACTATATTTAAACTACTATACATCAGTACTTTATTTTGTTATAGCATTATTTAAGCTCTAAAAGCAGCTTAATTTCAAGATTGATATACTGTATATGATACTGTACTGTACTGTATGTCAGATATTGATATATATTTAAATGCCTTTTCAAATTTATGTACAGTACACTGTTGAACTGTACTACTGTAAGTGTGTAAACAGTAAAACATGAACACAACAAAAAATTATATGTAAAGAATTACATTTTTTATTTTTATGGATAATAAAGTGATGCATAGCTTCCCGACCGCTACTTATTTTCCTGGGCCCTACCAGTGTAAGTCCTGCTAGTTGCAGGCAGTTGATGGGTTAAATCCTTCAGAAAGGCCTTTGCAGTTTTAGATCAATTTTATGTATCAAAGGGCGGGCCTAGCAACAACCACAAAGTGTCAGCCTGAGGGAAGGATACTGATTGGGTCACCTGCTGTATGTGATGACCTATCAGTATTCAGACCTGCTCTGTAAGGGGGCGGGGTTACAAGCACCTGCTCTGGGTTGATTCTGGCACTTTTTCAGAAGTGAGCCAGTCTGTCTCCCCTCCACCTGAAGAGTGGGAGTGTGTGAGTGTTATCATGAGCACTACCAGAGATAAGAATCTGGATGGGGCCTGCAAGGTCTTATCCCTAAAGAAGGGCTGTATAGTCTGGCTGACTTCTGCTGTACTGAATAAAAAAACAGTTGCACCATAATCCATTGTGGTTACTGACTGGACCAGAACATAGTGTCAGTATGGACCATCCTGCAAACACAGGACCCATGCTGCTGGAGGCGCTGACCATGAGTGAAGAATCCTGAAAGCCTGTCCTGATGATTCCCGACACCACCGCGGAAGAGCTCAGCCCTCCTGTCACCTCACAGGTATGCACCACACCACCACTAATATGGAGTAGCAGACTGTCATTGGAGACCAGGCCAAATACACCTTTATATTTAAGGGATCAGTCACAGGACAAAACAGGCAGTAAAATAAATTGCGGTTTATTCGTATAAGACTCGGAAACACACAAAAATACAAAAAACAGATAATATACACTTACTGGGGTCTGGGGAATGAAATCTAGACCTTTCCTAGCTGCAAGGCGCCTGCTTCAGCAAACGCTTACCTTGATAGGACCCTTGTTCTGATCTCTTGGACCGGAATCCAGGCGGCTGGCTAGGCCTGTCCTCCGCCATGCTTCTCTGTGGGAATAGCTCTTTCACTCAGAAGCACAGGTGAGAGGCACAGCAGCAGTGTGTCTTCACATCAGGAAAACAGGCAGGCGAAAAAGAGAGAGAGAGCTGCTTCACTGCACGCTCTTATATGGGCTGGCTTGCCTACCTAAGACACTGAGGGGCGTGATAGCCAATTACAACAGGGATTGAGATTGTGTATTCTCTCATAGGAGGAAAAGATTCAAACCTTTACCAATGGAAATCGTGCTTATGAGTTTTGACATACAGGGCTGTTTTTAGCTAGTCCCATACCTCCTGATGTCAAAGCTCCTACCAGTCTGGAGGGAACAAAGACAGATATCCTGTAAACCAAATGGTTCCCCTCCCCTTGGCCATGTGCACAAACCTACAGATGAGACCACAAGTATTCTAAAGCTTGCCTTAAACTAGCGCGGTTACATTCTGGGTATGTGCTGGGTGTAACCTGGCTAGTTTAAGGCAAGTTTAAGGCATTTATGCATTGAATAATGACCCATAGGATTATCACAGCAGGGGTCCCTGGCAGTCCCATGCAGTTTTAATGGGACTGCCAGTGACCCCTGCTGTTAATCTGATGGGCCATTAATCAATGCAGAAATGCTGTATCTAGTTTAAGGCAAGTTTAAGGCATGTATCCAGCATCTACCTGGGTGTACCTGGATCTTTTTGGCGATTGCCACTGGTTTGTGTTAGAATAACCGTGGGCACTACAGTACCTGGTTTTGCAAAGGGAATCCAATTACTTGAGCCTTTTACTTTGAAATGCTAATTACCATGTGGCTGACTTTTGTCACCAAACTGTTTTTTTTCCCCACAGGAAAAACACAAAATGCATTGTAGTTTTAAAACACAGCAAAACTAACATTTAGACACAAGAGCTTGCACTTATAATGTGGGGGTTCTAAAACCTTCTCTAAGACACCAGCACTAATACCTTGCTGGCAGGCAATAAAGGTTAAAATATCCCCCTTTTCCCTCATGTTCCAGAAGTCTCTGCCCTGCAGCTATTTCTCATAAGAGGCCACCCATACAAGGCAACCCACTTATAAGCTTGCACAGGCAGCTACGGACCCATGAGTCAAAGGGAATACACATAGAATGCATTAACTAGCCTACTGGGCTTACACAGTTAACTCCACACACACAGTTCCTAGCGTAAAACCCTATGGGGGACAGCATAAGGGGAACAAAATTACAGGGCAACACAGTAAGGTACAATATTAGACCCAAGAGCTGACACTCAGATCTTGCCATATGGTTTCAGTGGCAACCAGCCGGGCTCCACCTTTATTAATGAAGGCCGGTTATGACCTACCGTCACACATACCAAATCTCACTTAGGGTGGGGTTCCAAGGGCTACAATTGGAGGTGCTGCTGAGATTGTTATTCTCACAGGACAGTCTTTTGCAGCAGCAGAGCAGTGGGACTGATGGACTTATGTGTTTGTGCATCACACACTGTTACATGCTTCCCCCTACTATTAAGGAATAGGGAGCAGTTCCCTGAAGCTTCCCAAGGGAGCCTGCTACCCATCCACTGGGAAAGAAATGAAGGGGGGAACCTCTCCTTGAGGCTTTACCAGTGAGGGGTTACCCACTGTGGCAATGGGGGGTTAATCAGGCCCTTAATAAAGTTATTATGCCTGGCTGATAAACCCAAACTCGCATTGGGAATGAAGGGGTTAAAAGTATATGCATGACACTTATGTATTTGCCCCTGTCCCAGCCTTCTTACCCCCAGTTTCCAGCCTATTCCCTGCCTGCAATAATAGAATTACATACAAAGTGTGCTATAAGGTTTTCAGGCACAAGATGGTGTTGTGAGCGTTGAAGCCAGTGCTGATTGAGGAAGCGTGGCTGTACGGGAGGTCTGTTTGAAGGTATCCATTTTCAAGCACTCGACCTCGTAACCGCAAGTTCAATTGAATAAGTGGCTTGCGGTTAGATTTGATGTGGTTTCCCACCAGAATGTATCCATGCCTTGTTAGCTCGCGGAAAGGAGGAAAGTCTATTGCCGTGGGAAGTCGGTCAATTGACGTGAGAACTAGGTGAACTTGTTATCTCACCAGAGCGCCTTTCAATTAAGCGGGCTAACTCGCGAACGGAGAAAGCTAGCACCCTGAATTTTGGTGTGCAAGTCCAAGTAAAGAAACCACTAACACACATATACAAATTACAGTTGTGAAACCCCCAGAAGATAATGTTTGAATAAAGTGTAAAATACAGTAAGTTTTAAAATGTACAGGCAGGAACAGTTTTTTCTGTGAGAGCGGGAAAAATCCTATGGCATGTAAATTTGCCAGGGGTAAATAAGCTGAGTGTATTCTCCTTCCTGCAAAGAGACCCCGCTAAGTCGGAGCCTCTGAGTGCCAGATCCCGGCATGAGCATGATCCATTCACACCTTGGAGCCAAACCCCAGACTAAGGGTCACCAGATAAGGGGTGTACCATAGGTATGCTAAACCACATGGGTGTCAAGCTGACACTTGCGCTGCAAATAGGAAAAGCCTTTTTAACCTGTTTTGCAAACTACGGGCAAATCGGAGATTGGTGGGTTAAACGTTCCCATGGAGGGGATTGGGCATGCATGGTATAGATAGGTCTGTGAAACTATAAAACTGCCCGCCGAGCTATCCCCTGTGTGATTCATGATGTAACCAAACTTTGCACAAGATTCTTTTCGAGTACAGCGGTAGCGATTCCAGGATGCAAGGGGTTAATAACATTGCAACCAAGGATTTACCGCAAACTCAGGAATTCGTTAGCCCTGGTGACTCCCTAACGAATTCTTATGAACTACTACAAACTTTCTTCATTTGGCGGAGATATTAGATCGTCAACTTGCGATCTAGCCAAACAGACTTTATATCAGTGACTGCATTTCTTGCGCTTTCTTGCAAAGGACAATTTATTTTGTTTTCCCATCCCAGTAAGTGTTGTATTAATTGTATTCTGAAGCTGTCGTGTGTGAATGGGACAAGCATTGTGTATACTGTGGAGTTTTTAATTATTAAAGGCTTACATTTGATAATGTCTTCAGCGAGCAAGGTCAATTTACAATGGATGACTATTTTGGCCAATCTTTTTATTTAGTTTTTAAACATCTGCAAATTGACTACACACAGCTAATTGGTTGCCCTGTGCAAAGGGATTAACTTTTGCCATCTGGCAGAAACACGCAAAACTGCACCCAAACAAATCACAATCACATTAATCTCGGAAAATCAACAACAGTAAACATGCGTGTTATTGACAGCCTTCACGGAAGATTAACGAGTGAATGCCGCGTGGAATACAGCAGACTTTACAAAACGGCACAGAGAAATAATCGAATAATGTCCGCTGCATCTGTAGAGTCCATTAGTGATTTTGATAGCAGCCCTCGGTGGATCTGACCCAAACTGTTCAATACAGATGTTGCTTTGGGGATCTCATGTAATTCTACTACATAACCACAGGCCAGAAATACTAAAACAGCTCATAAAGCACAATGAGTACCGGTACCCATTAAGAAATTTGCACAGGGCTATTTATGGTTGCCAAACATAGACCAGGAAAAAGAGCATGGGGTTCACTGGTGTGAAAGCTACCAAATGTGTCAGCATACACCACCCAAGGCACGTGGGTGCTGTCTGAGTGACTCCACTGACCCTAGGTTTGAGACCATGTGGATTATACTGGGTCATTTATGGGAAAGATGTTCCTAGTCATTGTTGATGACTAGTCCAAGTTGGTTGAGGTGCATCCGATGGTATCAGCTACAGCAGAAGCCTCCATTGATAAACTGACTTCCTGTTTTCGGTTACCTGAGATAATGATAACTGACAGTGGACACAGTTCACAAAAGCAGTATTTGAGGAGTGAATGCAAATAAATGGCATTATTAAACCACAGGTGCGCCGACGAGTATTCTAAAACTTGCCTTAAACTTGCGTTGGAAAATCTGGGGCTATCAACAACAAGATCCAGATACATGCTGGGTACATGCTGGGTATATGCTGCAACATTTCAGTGACATTTCTGCAGAGACAAATAGCCCATCCGTTTAAAACAGCAGGGGTCCCTGGCATCCCATTCAGTTTGAATGGGACTGCCAGGGACCCCCACTGTTAATCCGATGGGCCATTAGTCTGACTGCAGAAATGTCACTGAAATGTTGCAGCATGTACCCAGCATGTACTCAGCATGTAATAGCGTATTTGTGATGGTGCTCAACAGTGCTGGGACTATGTTGAAGGAGGGGAGTACACTGGGTGATAATAATATTTTACAATGGCACTGTCCCTTTAATTGGGCATAAGGTACCCTGAAGGTAGGAGTGGGTTGCCAAAGACAGCCCTCTCTTTCCTCATTGGGTAGCCCCAGGTTTAGTACTCACTGAATCTTCTTTCTTCTCCAGTCTCCCCTCCAGAGCGTGCAGCTGTATTAGGGTGTAGATCCAAAGCCAGGGTGTGCAGCGCACAGCAATAAGGAGGAGCAGGTCTTGCAGAAAAATAGTCCTTTATTTAATTCATGGTGTGGGACAACAGCAAACCTTCAACGCGTTTCGTTCAAGGAACTTTATCAAGAAGTTGATAAAGTTCCTTGAACGAAACGCGTTGAAGGTTTGCTGTTGTCCCACACCATGAATTAAATAAAGGACTATTTTTCTGCAAGACCTGCTCCTCCTTATTGCTGTGCGCTGCACACCCTGGCTTTGGATGTACCCAGCATGTACCTGGGTCTTGTTGGTGATTGCCCCAGATTTGTTTTAGAATACTCGTCGGCACTACAGTACGCACTATCATCCAGCTTCCAATGGTCTTAATGAAAAGGCTGTGCAGACTATGAAGGAGTACATAAAGAGGATGACTAGAAGAAGTGTGGGGTTCTTTTCAAATATTGCATGACACCACATACAGTACTACAAAAGGGAAGTCCCCTACAGAATTGCTGATTCCCCAGAAACTATGAACACATCTTGAAAACCCCATCCTGATTAAATATCCAAAGTGGAAAAGAGGCAGCAAATACAAAGCTATACCGTGATGCTCATCCTAAACTACTGTATGAAGATTAAATGTAGATAGAGTATTTGTTGGTTACCAGGTGTCATTGTAAAGCAGATTGGATCACTGGCATTTGTTCTTGAACTGAATAATGGAATAAGTATTTGTAAACACTATAATCAGCTAAGGTCCCTGTTGCCTGAGGATTATCCAGAAAATAAGCTACAGTACATGAAGGATATTATCAACCAGACAGAATAGTCCAGGCCTGCAAAACTCGTAAAATGATAAGGGCCAAACTGCTACGAGGAAAAAAAAATTGGGCCGCACGGGCCGCACGGGTAAAATCATCATTATCTCCATCATCATCTCTCCTCCAGCACCTCATCATCATCATCATGATCATCATCATCATCCTCATATCTCCCCCAGCACCCATCATCGTCATATCTTCCCCAGCACCCTTCATCATCATCCTCATATCTCCCCCAGAACCCGTCACTATCAACTTTTGCGATACTTCCCATTATCTCTCATACCCCCATCTCTCCCCCTCACCCACACATAATACTCCCCCTCCACATCAAACACACAATACCCCCTGCACAGCACACACATCACCCCCCCTGCACCTCACATCCCTGTCCCCCCTTGCACCTCACATTGCTCTCCCCCCTTGCACCTCACATCACTATCCCCCCTGCACCTCACATCACTCTCCCCCCTGCACCTCACATCACTCTCCCCCCTTGCACCTCACATCACTCTCCCCCTTGCACCTCACATCACTCTCCCCCCATACACCTCAAATCACCGCCCATACAACTCAAATCACCGCCCATGCAACTCAAATCACCCCCCTTGCACCTCCAATGACCCCCCCTGCACCTCAAATCACCCCCATGCACCTCAAATCACCACCCATGCACCTCAAATCACCACCCATGCACCTCAAATAACCCCCCATGCACCTCCAATGACCCCCCCTGCACCTCCAATCACCCCCTTGCACCTCCAATCACCCCCTTGCACCTCCAATCACCCCCCTTGCACCTCAAATCACCCACTTGCACCTCCAATGACCCCCCCTGCACCTCAAATCACCCCCATGCACCTCAAATCACCACCCATGCACCTCAAATCACCACCCATGCACCTCAAATAACCCCCCATGCACCTCCAATGACCCCCCTGCACCTCCAATCACCCCCTTGCACCTCCAATCACCCCCCTTGCACCTCAAATCACCCCCTTGCACCTCCAATCACCCCCCTTGCACCTCCAATCACCCCCTTGCACCTCCAATCACCCCCCTTGTACCTCAGATCACCCCCCTTGCACCTCAAATTACCCCCCATGCACCTCAAATCACCCCCCTTGCACCTCCAATGACCCCCCCTGCACCTCCAATCACCCCTTTGCACCTCACATCACCTATCACCCTCCCCCCCTGCACCTCACATCACCCATCGCCCTCTCCCCCCTGAACTTCCCATCACCCTCCCCCCCTGCACCTCACATCACCCATCACCCTCTCCCCCCCTGCACCTCACATCACCCACAGGGCTGCAAACAGAAATCATGGGGCCCGCGACAAATGAAAGGAGCAGCCCCCCCCACAAACCCATAGCGCACCTACCACAAAAAAATATCTTTTAGCGCGCAACTTTTACTTAACTGTTTTCTTATTGTGATGCAGAAAAAAAACATTACATCTCCCCCTCCTCATACCTCACCCCTCCCCTCCTCATACCTCCCCCCCTCTGTCTCCCTTCTCACCCTCTCCCTCCTCCCACCCTCTCCCTTCTGCCCCCCTCTCTCCCTTCTGCCCCCCCCTCTCTCCCTTCT
This sequence comes from Ascaphus truei, assembly GCF_040206685.1. Lineage (NCBI taxonomy): Eukaryota > Metazoa > Chordata > Amphibia > Anura > Ascaphidae > Ascaphus > Ascaphus truei. The sequence continues at coordinate 420,125,439 of NC_134483.1, read as the reverse complement.
GCCCCCCCCCTCTCTCCCTTCTGCCCCCCCCCCCCTCTCTCCCTTCTGCCCCCCCTCTCTCTCCCTTCTCCCCCCCTCTCTCCCTTCTTCCCCCCTCTCTCTCTCCCTTCTGCCTCCTCTCTCCCTTCTGCCTCCTCTCTCTCCCCCCTCTCCCTCTCCCCCCACCCCTTCTCCCCCACCACACCACTCTGTTTGCCCCCCCCACCAGCAGCCCGTTTTACACCCCCACCCCTGCACCAGCCCGTTTTTCACACCCACCCATGCACCAGCCCGTTTTTCACCCCCACCCCCACCCCCCACCAGCCCGTTTTTCACCCCCCCACCAGCCCATTTTTCACTCCCCCCCCACCCCTGCAGCAGCCCGACACACACACACACACACTCACACACCTCTTAGATCAGCACATCCTCTCTCCCCGGTACTAAGCCATGCTCCCGGCATGCTCTGACCTCCCCGGCATCCTGCTATTGAAAAAAACAAAACTCACGGCTGCCGCGTCCTCCTCATGCTGCTGCTGCTCCCGCGCACCGCAAAACCCGGGAGGGGGGGAGGGAGAGGGAGAGAGGGGGGGGAGAGAGGGAGTGATGAATCGCCGCCATTTTTTTAAACTTTTTTTTTTAACTTTTTTTTTTTTTACATTTATTTATTTAATTAACTGGCGCCTGGCCGGAGTCATCGCGGGCTGCACAGAGAGGCCAGGCGGGCCGCATGCAGCCCGCGGGCCGTATGTTGTGCAGGCCTGGAATAGACCATACATACAGTACATGGAGGTGCGGGAGAATACTACCATCAATTGGGTATAGGGTACAGTGGAACACGATTTTCAGATGTGCCTACAGTAGGTCAGACCAAGCGTTAATGTAGTTTCTTTTTACTAGTTTTGTGCAAGATCAAATACACAAAATGTTTGTCTATTTAAAAAAAAAAACTTGAACCATCTGCAAAAGCAATTAAGTTAATAAAAACATTATTTTACTTCTCTTCAGAAATTATCACAAAAAAGCAATTATGCAATGGAAATTGCACTTTGGTAAAGGAATGCAGAACATATTAAGTATATATAATGTTTAAGGCAGAATCATGGCTTTTTATGCATTAATTTTAGCCCATAGTAAAATATACAATGGAAGCCATCTGGCAACGTGTTCTTTTATTGATAGAAGTGACTGCATATTTTGATGAATAATGAAAAAGTTTCTATAAACCTTACATATTTCTAGTTATTTAAGGTTTGCAATGGACCATTTAAATCTCCAGTCCTGAAAATGGAAACTTGTAAAGAAAGGTACTGTAATATATTTTATTTGCTAAAAAATGTTTTAGCTGTCCTGACAACATTCCATATACTTTTTCTAAAAGAGCAAGGTCGTGTGTTTTTTTGGCTTTACTACAAATAGAACTTGTTGCAATTAGAGACTGTTTATTTGTTTGCCTTTTATTCATAACTAATGTAACAAGCTCTAGTGGAATCAAATGAGTTAATTTCCCATTCTCTAAATATTTTACCATCCAGTAAGAGTCTAAAGAGAGTGGTTTAAAAAGGTAAAAAGGATAAAAAAAATTTGCAGGTTCCATTGTATAGAAGGAGGAAAAACTGTGGATGATATTCCAGACTAGGAGTCACAACAATGCTACCCCAAAGGCAAGTCAAGACCACAATGTAGAGAACTGATGTTACCTACCACAGCCTTAGTTGAACCCACCTCTGCTTGCTTAAAGACTGTATAACAAAGTTTATTTTCTGCAGCTCCTTATGGATGGTCGTCAAACCACAGATACCGTAGCACTACCAGGAGGGTCTTACACTAATATCCTTATTTACTCTTTATTTTTGTCTGATTTAAGTGACATCAAAATATGAAACAATGTAAGCATAATAATGGACAATGCTTTAGTCTTTCTCTAAGGTTATGATGGGATACTGTACATGTATATACTATTAAGCTACCGTAATTTACCGTACAAACCAACCAGACATTCATCTTACAAGTCTGAATTTATTTATTATTTATTTATTTATAAAATATTTTACCAGGAAGTAATACATTGAGAGTTACCTCTCGTTTTCAAGTATGTCCGGGGCACAGAGTAAAACAAATAATACATGGTTACAAGTACAGTTACATAAATGAACAGGGTATACATTATATACAAAACATTGCGTGCACAGTTAAAGAAAATATATATTATGAGCGTATGAAACAGTTACAGACCAGGTTAAAATGTGAGACAGCCTTAGATTTGAAAGAACTTAAACTGGTGGTGGATGTGAGAGTCTCTGGTAGGTTGTTCCAGTTTTGGGGTGCATGGTAGGAGAAGGAGGAACGTCCGGATACTTTGTTGAGCCTTGGGACCATGAACAGTCTTTTGGAGTCTGATCTCAGGTGATAAGTGCTGCAAGTGGTAGGGGTGAGGGGTGTGAATAACACAAGCACTGATGTAGCAAGTTCCAAAGTGCTATAAAGTTGGAAGGGTAATTGTAGTCTGTTCAAATAAAGTAATATGTTCCCATATATCTTTGAAAAAACTAAAATCCCCCTGCCTCTTTGCAAGTCAAGTTGAAATGATCAGATACTCTAAAAGCATTTGGATACTCAACCTGAAATAGTTGGACATCAAACGATGTTGCATCAATGTCACGGTAGTTTACAGGGTTATAATATACGCCAAATAACTGGGTTGAATTGAACGCGACTGTGATATGATAAAGAAAGTTTATTCCTTCAAAGAAGGTGAGCACACAAGATTGGACAAATAACAAAATGGAATATATACACTTACGTGGGGATGGGACAATGAAGTAATCAGGATTCAGATTAGCAATTCATCAGGCATCAGGTATCATTCAGATTAAATAACGAAGAACACTGGGCATAGCGTTTACCATCGTTTTTATGTGATTTGGGCTCTATACCCTAACATTGGGTCTCAGGTATTGATTAACAATTATCTGTACCCTATTACCTTTTTGCCAGCTAACGTGGGAAGCACTTTGGTACCTGCCCCCAGGTAGCTTGCACATGCTCCCACTCCCTTAGTCAGGCTCCCATTTTCCTAACCCCACTCAAAAGAGTTGGCATCGCTAAGTCTTCCAGATGGGGATCTGAGCCGGGGAAACCTGACTAAAGGTGTGAATTATGGCACTTCATGTGAAAGGCCATATCCTGCTTTCTCTCCACCCTGTATATACAAACCGGGGGGATGAGCCTTTGATCAGTGGCCTTTGTGGAGATATACTATCACCCTCTGACCATTAACATACTGTATGGGCCAGTAGTTTTCGCGGGGTTTACACCAGGCATAAAATACAGTGAGTTCACAATATTTTATATACATAATAATATTCCGTTCGGTTGGGCCGAGCGGGCTACAAATTGCCATACCTTCATGCCGGAGGGGATTCTACATGGTGGCCAATTTTCAGCTCGCTGGGACCCACCGAACCGGAGATAACAATATATCATTTAAACACCACATGTCAGACATATTGCATTTCTCCGCCATTGGAGTCAATGGCAGAACCACATTTTAAACAGTTACCCATACTCCGTTTAGTTGATCGGAGAGGGCTGGAAATTTCCATGCAATCATGCCGGAGCTTGGACTGCATGGCGGCCAAATCCCAGCCCTCTAGTCCTTACCGAATCGGAGATAGGGGTTTTAGGTTTTCGCACTTTCGCACTTGGTGTTTTAAAACCAGGCGGCTTTTCTCCGCCATTGCGGTCAATGGGGCGACCCTCATGGCGGCCACAACCCTTTCCCGTGGCCATCGCCCGTCGGACCCAGTTGAGTAAGGAGGTTCCCCTGAGCTAGGGGCAAAAAGAAGTGGACCGCTAACTGCCTAGGACCAGAGTTACAATTTTAATATGAATGAACTTGGCCGTGACCAAGTTCCCACGCCTATTTAGCGATCAAAAGCTCTTTCATTGAAATTGTATCCGCTTTCGGAGATTCCGGTTTGGCCGGCAGCCAACTCCTTCTTGGAGAGCGGACTCGAGGAATTCCCATTGAATGGCATCACGCCATTCACTTCAATGGAGAAATTCCGCTCATCCTCTCGGGCGCCATCTGCTGATCTTCTTTGAAATCTCCATAGACTTGCATTGAGCTCCAATGGCGACCACTGGGACGGGCTGCAAACGGGATTAAAAAGGCGGGAAGGGGAACAAAGGGCCATAAACATATTAACACCATTAACCCTTTCCCTCCCGACCTGATCCCAGTGTAAGTGTTTGGTGCATGCACTGTAAGGGGAGAAATACATGTAACCAGGGGGAAACACATTTTGCACTGAGGCAGGGGCATAAAAACACAAATAAACATTATTACAGTTAACCCCTCGCCTCCCATAAGATGGTGGGGGTGGCCAGCTGGGGTGTAACCCCTTTATTACTGGGCCAACCCCCTCTCCACCGCTACAATAAAGTATTGTCATTCTTATGAATTTACATTCCCATTGGATGAAAAAAAATAATGTCCCACAGGACTCGTGGTTTAAGAAAGACTGACTTATAATAACATGTTTTTCATATACTGTACATAGGTTTTAAACAGATTTTCCATTTATGACTTACTATTGTTGATCAGATGGAAATTACCCAAATATAAGGCTACAATCCCAGCTGCTTTAATTTTTTTACACCCCTTTTCTTAAAAGGATGGAAACTAGGGGGTCCCAGGAAATGAATTGCAGAGATAAGATACTTACTGTGATGATGAAGGGGTAACTAGGCCAATAATAAAGGTAATATGCCCGGCTGAGTGCCCCTGAGCCATATTGGGGAATTGTAAATTGTAAGCTCTGCAACCCAGTAATGGCATGAACATTGTAATTTCAATATAAATGTATGTGGGTCTCCCACCAGGTATAAGGTGGAGAGACGAATGTAATTTCTAAATATAAAAGGTATTTCTGTTGCAGTGTTTTCCTGTAACTGCGCAAAGGAAAAATGGTTTAAAAACCCAGCACCTAGCAGCATAGCAGGCGGCTTTTTGCTAACTTTCGCTAGGAAGCTCCTAGCGCAGTGAAATTTGTTGTGAGCACTGTTCGGGTAAAATCAGGAAATATCATATCGTGCAATTTTTATAAAGTTATATAAAAATTGTTGAATTAAAGTCCCCTTATTTTAATTGTGCCAACATGATAGGCATATTGGGATTTTCATCTAACATGCCAGACAGCAGAAACCCTTAATTTGTAATTACTGTCGTTTAGAATGTATGGCAGGAAATTCCTGCAAGGTAATGGCGCATATTCTGCCCTGGACTTCTAAGACACCCCGCTGGCATCCTGCCAGGATGTCTGAAAAAGTCCGGAGTTGAAAGGCTCCGACCTACTAAGGTGTGAAGTGGGGAAGTGTAACTCAAGTATCCCCATCTTAGTAAATGTCTGGGCAAAGGGGCCAGATGTCCGGCCAGCTCAGACAAAATGTCGCCAGGTAAGGGGTCCGAGTCTGGTATGCTAAGCGGCAAAGTTGCGAGGTTCGCGCATGTCCTTTGCAAAATAAGAAGCACATCTGCCAGGCTTTGCAAATTATTGGCAACTCCGGGATAGGTGGAGAATATTATTCCCACAGAATAGAACCTGAGATTCATCATGTAAGGAGATTCACCAAGTATCAAGATTCATGCAAGTTCGTAACATCGTAACAAGATTTAAGAGTTCGTAAGAACTAAGGTTTCCAGATCCAATACCACAGCGGCAGAATGAAGGAAGCAGCTTCGGTGGAGTAACAGCGGTTGCGAGAGGCGCCACTGACCAAAGACTATTTCCAGCTCTATTTGCGCACAGCTCCCGCTCCTGGGAAATTGTGCCTAGAGACTTTTTTTCCAAAAATTTCATTTTGGGAACAAGATTTTTCGTTTGCCCCGTCCCAGTAAGTGAATTTTCAGTGTAATTGTAAACCAATGTGTGTGTGTTTATTCTGTAAATAAATCACAATTTATTTTATCTCTTCGCTTTGCTCAATTAAAGGATTCGGGAATTAATGTGTTAAAAGTGCTGGTCTCCCGTGACGCTTACTGGTATAGGCACAGACATTCTTCCCCTCTTGTGAAAATCCTTTTGTGTTTTCAATTTCCAATAGAATGCCACAATGTCTTCAATTTGCAACTTCCTGTTGGCCCACATGGTGCAGAGGATTTTAAAACCAGTAAGTTACAACTGCACCTTTACCAGTAAGAATCTGGGAAACTCTGTATACTCTGGTACCAGGAGATGAATAGCACTATTTTTCCCTGGTTCATATACTGTGTATATAGGGGGTCAAACAGGCAGGATTGCTGCTTTCAGTTTTCTTGTTAGCCAAATATATTGTGCTAGTAGTGGAAAGAAAATAAGTCTACAGTAGAATAGGGGTTCACAAATTGAACCACTTGGTGGTGCCTGATAACTTAGTGGTGGTTCCTGAAGATCTCCATAACTCACACCAGATAGCTCTCATCTACAAGCAAGGAAAATTCAATATATTTTTACTCATGTAATGGTAATATAAAATGCACTTACAAAATGGAGGAGAAATATAGGCAGTAGGACCACCAAGGGTCAATTTAAGTATTCAAAGCCATCCTGGAGTTCGCACCATTTACCCCCTCTCTTGTCTCTCCTCTCACATGCAGATTGTATTGTATTGTATGTCTAGATGAGCGACGTTACTTCCAGAAATGGCTGCAGTTTACTCTACACCATGGAGCTACGAGGATGGAGAAGTAGACAATTTCTATAGATGGGAGGTCCACTGCTCTCCTGGCAAAGTGCCCAACACATTTCATTCATGTGGAACTTGCTCAGGGGATATTTAACTATGCCCCATATATTAAAGCCGCTGAGGAAGTTCCACATGAACAAAATGCCCCAGGCACTTTACCAGGAGAGTAGTGGACCTAACACCTATAGGAATTCTCTACTTCTCCAGCCTCGTAGCTCAGAGTGATCTGCAGTGTCAGCCATTTCCAAAAGTGACGTCACTCGCGTGCGTGCACGTGGGAGGAAAGGCAAGAGAGGGGGTGGACGGCGCAAACTCCAGGAGGGCTTTGAAAATTTACATGGATCCTGGGTTGTAGAGACCAACCCATACCTCGATACGAATCCTGAAGTGTAGAATTGTAAGATCCAGGTCCAAGGTCAGGGCAGGACAAGGTGGGTTGATTGACGTCACTGTTCCAGGGTCAGGGCTGGACAGGCAGAGTAGTGGGGGTCACAGTTGCAAGGTCAGGGCTTCAGAAAGCAGGTTGATCCCAGTCACAGGCTGGGGTTGGCAACAGGGAGAAACAAGGCAGGCAGGATAAAGCGGACAAAATAAGGCTACAGCAGGAGTCCAGCAAAACAGAACCTTGCACAGACAAGGAAGAGAGGGGAATGAAGCCTAAGGCCTGGGACATAGTGATTTAATCAGTGCGGAGGCACGCTGAGGCTCAGGGAAAGCGTTGCTTTACCTGGCCTTACACAGCGCGCCGTCCGTGAGCGTGTCAGGGGCGGGTCTGGGGGCGGGCCAGTGACGTCACAGAGCTGGTTCGCCCTCATTGGGCGAACCGCTCACGTGACCGGCCCTGCGCTCCGGCGAGCGCCAAATTTGAAAACTTCTTGAGACACACGCTTCCCCAAGCGTGCGGCCGTGTGCGTGAGCTCCTGCTAAAGCCGCACTCATTACGGCTGCAGGGGCTCAGTGCCGAGTGTGAGCGCGGCTCAGCACGGCTCAGCCTTGCTCACACCACTATGTCCCAGGCCTTATAAAGGGAACAGGCAGGTGCAGGCAATAGATCCAGAATGAGGCTGATATCCTGCCTCGGCGACCATGTTGTGGGATCCTTATATACATCTCTTTCTCTGAATTAGGATTACCTCCTGTACTGTGTTGAAATAATTTTCTTATTTTAAAGTTTCCATCATATCCCCACTCTACCATCTTTCCTCTATGCTGTACATACAGTTTTAAGCTCCTTTTGTCTTTTCTGTTAAGTTTTAGAATACAGTTAAAATACTGTTAGCTTTGTTTGTCCCAATCAAACAAACATACCAGGTGGATGTTAAATAAAGATCAATAGCAGATGGGCTTAATTTGATTGGAGGGAACCAATGAAACAAACATACCTGTAGATGTTAAATAAAGATCAATAGCAGATGGGCTTAATTTTTATACAGTAGGAGGGTTCCAATCAAACAAACATACCTGTGTGAGGAAATCAGAAATTAGTCCATAGTATTCAGTATGTGTGACGGTAGGGGATAACGAAATAAAAGGTCAAGCCCTGTTTTGGTTCCCCCTGATCCATAATAAGGGTTCAAGAAGAGTCCAGCAACTGTATATGCATAATCTGTACTTTGCGTGAATAAAGTATTTTATGTGTTTTTGCTTTTCCAGGGAAGCCAACAAGCAGGGATTACTAAGGCATTAGTTTCAAGTGGGACGTCACGGAGAAATTGTTGTCAGAATGTGCCTAGCTAGTCGGGGTCTGGAGTTGTCGGTTCCCCTAAAAATGTACCCGAAAATCCTGCTTGGTTCTCGGATACATGTAGGCACATTGTCCCGGCAATATCTCCCCTTGAAAACGCTTGTGCAACTTACCACTAGTGTTCCCTGCTTCAGCACAGCCCAGAAAAGTAAATGGGGCAAAGGGATGCAAAGTGTCCCTGTAACTATAAGGGCTCCCTAGGTTAGGGGGATACCCAGTTAATGCCCAGGTTGCCCATAACCTGTAGTGGGGTTCATAGACACTCCAACCATAAGTATAAGGTTGTGAGGGGACTCTCAAAGTCCAGTCCCAGTCTCTTACATAGCGTGTGGGGAATAAAGGCTAGTAGAAAATAAAGTGCAGCTTCCTATTCTATTCCCCATACCCAGAGACTTAGGATATATTAAAGTATATTTTATTAACATTGTGCTTAATAGTGTATATACTGTTGTGCACTGTATATGAGCTGGGACTTTCAGAACCAATGTTACGACAGGCTACCAGGGATACCAAGTTGGTGCCAGTGAGTCTGCTGAACATCAGAGATGAAAGCCACCGAGGATGCCAGGAGTGTGAAAGCCATTTAGGTAGCAGGGAAGGGCTCAAGTACCCATGTCCTGGGATGAATGGGATGAGTGGATGTCCTGGGCTGCCAATTGTCCCACCAGACTTGGAGAAGACTGACCCAGCAGGTGGCATCTGAATAGCAAGGGGCGGAGGTGACAAAGTTGCGCATGTCTCTTGGTAGATTCAGATTCCCTGCTTACCTGACTTTCCAGACCGTCTTCGTTCAGATTGGCTGTTGAGAAAGATCCCACACTCGGATTGGCTGTAGTATTTTGTGAATGAACTCCTAAAATACTATAAGAAACCCTAAGCCAATGAACGTTGAGATTTTTAGCGCAAGAAGACGGGCAGGCTTTTCAAAGGTGCTCTTTTGCCGAATAGCAAGGCACCGGCTTCAAAAAAGTCTACCCGGAATATTTTCTAAGTCCCACTTTTGGTGCCAGTCAAGCAAAATCAAGTCCTCCGGAGAGAAGGGAGCAGTGGCGCCTGGAACTTCATGCCGATTTGAGTTCCAGGACATTTCTGGCTAAGTCCCGGTCAGGGTAAACTTCTTATTTAGATGTCCCTTCACCTAGGAAAGTCTAATTTTGACCCCCAGTAAGTGTGTATTTTTTATGTAGTTTGGGTTTCACTGTGTGTATGCCTATTCATGCGAACAAATTTACAATTTTTTTAACTGTACCTGATTTGCTCAATGAATGATCCTGGTAAAAAAGTGTAAATGCAAGGTCTCCCGTGACAGTATGCATCCATGTTTAAGGATATTAAAAGATGTAGAGAGCATCCGCAGATAATAACTCCAGTATTAACTCCACAGACACTTTTTGTGACACTTTGGGGTGACACAGCCATATGGCTCACAGCCAAGATAGACTCACTTAAATACTCTAACACACAGCCACTTGACTAACAATTAAGTGAGGGGTATGCCTATTCAGCTCACACCAGGTAGATGTTAAATAAAGATCAATAGCAGATGGGTTTAATTTGATAGCAGGGTTCCAATAAAATAAACATACCAGGTAGATGTTAAATAAAGATCAAAGATGTAGAGAGCATCCAAAGATGATAACTCCAGAGCACTTTATGTGACACTTTGGGGTGACAGAGCCATATGGCTCACAGCCAAGATAGACACTTAAAACCTCAAAAACACAGTCACTTGACTAACATTTAAGGGAGGGTCTGCCTATTCAGCTCATACCAGGTAGATGTTAAATAAAGATCAATAGGAGATGGGCTTATTTTGATAGGAAGGTTCCAATCAAACAAACATACCTGTGTGAGGAAATTAAATAAGAAATTAGTCCATAGTATTCAGTATGCATCCAGTTTTAAGAATGTAAAAAGATGTAGAGAGCATCCGTCCGCAGATGATAACTCCAGTATTAACTCCACAGACATTTTATAAACATAATATACATAAAATGTCGGTGGAGTTAATATCATCTGCGGATACTCTCTACATTCTTAAACTTGGATGCATACTGAATACTATGGTCTAATTTCTAATTTAATTTCCTCACACAGATATGTTTGTTTGATTTGAACCCTCCTATCAAATTAAGCCCATCTGCTATTAATCTTTATTTAACATCTACCTGTGTGTATATATATATATATATATATATATATATATATATATATATATATATGAACAACAAGAAAAGAAAGCGCCCGATCCTAGTGCAACATGAAAAATACACTTTTAATAAAAATAGATTAGGTCCAACATAAATGCACTCACAAACAAAAAATCAATAAAAGCATGTAATGAGTATACTCATTCGCCTCCGTGTGCTGCTATGGCGCCGTTGCTGTATGCTCTCTCTCAAGTAGGATGTCAGCTGCTTCTGCCGTCTTTACTGAGTGCAGGAACTGTGCATGCCTCTGGAGCCGTGACCCGGAAGTGTAACAGTCTCTTTGGTAAACCGGATGCCAGGATCGTGGATGTTTGTCCCCGTACAATGTAATAACGGGCGAGGTACTAAGTCCTTTTAAAGTCCACACCAGGAGATTATCCTGTACCTGTACCTTCGCTGGCTAGCCGCTCTCATAGAGAATAGGGCCCCGGTCTTCCCGCAACCATCTAGTGGAGATCGCTATTGGGGCTCTAACCCGGAAGTGATGGCATGCCCTCTAGCCAAACCGGATGTGTTTTAGCGAATGTATAGCCCCGCTGTTACCTACAGAGAACCGGCACGTTCCAAATGTCCTGGCCGTGTCCAGGCACAGCAGACCAAGTAAAAAAGGCTGCGAATGAGTACTATAATAAAATCTGTTCTAAATACCAGTATAGAATCCTCCCTACGCGTTTCTTCACTCTTAGGGTGATTTCATCAGGGGATGTATGACGGAAGTGCGTCATGCTATTTATACATATGTATGTCAATCAATTAATTTAATGCTTCTAGTGCAACACATGATTGTAATTAATTGCTAATTGCAAAAACGAAGGCAGCAATATATATTTAACATATGAAATCAACCATTCATAGTTGACCATTGTTTTTAACCTAATTGTGAATGTCACATTTGATATAAAATGACAAGAATAAAGGAATTTTATCCATGTCTGTTTGCAATAGATGTTTATGTTTTATGCAATATAAATTAGTAAAGCATTACCCTACTTCAATTTTTTCCCAGATGTTTTTAATTTACTGATAGTACTGGGATATTGGTTAATTTTATTTTATTCTTATAGACTAGGACAATTAAAAATTGCAATTAGACTCTGATGTGGATAATGGCTGGAGGATAGGTGCCAAAGGTGACCACCAATATCTGACATAATATAAAATATATTGGTCTATAGTAAATGATAGATCCTTAATGTCTGGGCAATGCTCCATCATAATTGAATGGTAACATATACCCCAAAACATGGGCTATTTGGATCTATCAATGAAATTGTGATTTGGCAAGATTGATAGGAGAAAAAGATGGTAAAAGATGGAAAAAATTATTATTAGAACAAAACATTGAAAGGTTTCAGATATAGTAATCCTAAAAAGGACGAAATTGTGACCTGTATCTAATGTTGATAATCAACCTCAAATAAAGAAGGATTTTTTGTATTACATTCTATTTACAGACAGAAGGGATATAATAGGTACGATATGTGATATTATTTTAATAAATAAATAAATATCCCCAACATACAGGAAAGAACAGAAGACATTAGTTCGCTTTGACTTTGTATCCAAAAGCCTACTTGTAAACCAAAATGAAAAGTAAATGCACCAATGGCCAGTGTGTCAGCTACTGGACAAGGAATTATTTGTGATCTATCTATAGTGAAATTATATGTTTAACAAGGTTGATAATGTATAATTATTTATTTTCTATACTAGTGATATATGGTGAAAAAATGAATTGTGAGCCAAATTAGTTATTAGTGTGCATATTAATTTAAATTTGAATAATAGATTCAAATATGTGAATAAAATAAAAGTGAATTTTTATTCCAATTATAATTTGGAATGACGAAATATATGATATATTTATATATGTGTGGTGTATTCTATGTGAACTAAATTAAATATAATTATTATAATTAGGGTATACCAATAAATACTATACAATTAATACTATAATGTTGATGTATGTTAGCTGAAAAAAGAAGATCTAGAACAGACCTAGGAGGACACCAATCGGAACAGATATAGAGGGAACAAGTCAAGCATGTTCTATCCAGACATCTATAACGGACCTAGTTGAAGTGCTATTATATGACCGTGCTAATATCTATGCAGTCATTTAAACCGGACGGACTGAGAGTATTTAGAACGTAGATCCAATAGGTTTCACGTAGGTTCAGGCTTTTGTGCCTATCTCCACTCAGTAAGGTGGAATTAATATGTTCTATACCCATTACTTTGAGTGTCTTTGGATCTCGATTATGTTTTAGTTGGTAATGTCGTGACAGGCTATGCGTTTGTAGCCCGTGTATAATGTTCCTACGATGTTCCAGGAACCTAGTGCTCAATGCTCTAGCTGTCCGGCCAATGTATTGTAGCCCACATGGGCATGTGATGGCATAAATCACAAAGTTGGTTAAGCAATTTATATTGCCCTGCACCGGATGGATTACTCCATTGGAAGCAGATGTAATGGAGTTTGATACCTCCAGATGTTTACAAGTGATGCATCTACTACGTTTACACTGAACGTTACCATTTAAGTGATTGCTTTGTTCACAGGCAGTTTCTAAACTTTTCAGTCTACTTGGTGCTAGAATGGATTTAATATTTCTGGCTTTTTTGAAAACCACTGGTGTCTTTATGGGAAGTTGATTTCCAATTATGGGATCATTTCTCAATATATTCCAATGAGAGTTTAAAATGGATTTTATTTTAGAGAAAGAATTATTATATTGAGTAATGAATGAGGGTACCTCAGATTGGTGTTCCCTAGTATTTTCTACTCTTTTATTGATCCCCATATTTGCTTTACTCTTATCCAACAATGTGTTCCTTTCCAATGTTCCTACCTGTTGAAACGTGTTCTTAATGATATCCTTATCATATCCCTTATTGATAAATCTATTGACTAGGATATCCCCCTGGGCCAGATAGTCCGAGTCCAGAGAACAATTTCTCCGGACCCTTAAAAACTGGCCCCGGGGGATATTCTCCAGCCATCTACCATAATGGTTGCTGTTATTATGTATATATCCATTAGCTGCCACTTTTTTGAAAAAAGTTTTTGTGATGATCTTATTGTCACTATTTACACTGAGCTCCAGATCTAAGAATGTAATGGTGGTATTATTTATTTCAGATGTAAATTTTAGACCCATATTGTTGTCATTGAATGTGGAAAAGATGTCTAAAAGTTCATGTTCGGCACCGTCCCACACAAATAGCAGGTCATCAATGAAACGGCCATAGAACACGAGTCCAGCCCCCAGTCTCGCATTCCCCCACACATGGTTGCTCTCCCACAGCCCCATGTATAGGTTTGCGTAACTGGGGGCAAACTTCGTGCCCATGGCCGTTCCACAGATTTGCAGATAGTACAAATCCTCAAATAAAAAATAATTATGTTCTAAAATAAATCTAATAACTTTCAGAATGAACTCTCTTTGTATATGATCTAACTTGGTGTCTGTCTCTAGTATTTGATTAATCGCCTCTATACCTTTAACATGATTAATACAGGTATATAAAGAGGCCACGTCACACGTGGCCCAAATATATGTAGACTTCCAGGTGATATGTGAAATCAAGTCGATGACGTGCAGCGTGTCCCTAATATGTGACCTTAATTTTGCCACAATGGGTTGTAGGTAGTAATCTACATACTGGGACACGCTAGACGTCATTGACTCGACACCCGATACTATGGGTCTTCCTGGAGGTGTATTTATGTCTTTATGTATTTTCGGTATATGGTAGAATACCGGTGTTCTTGGATGGCGTTTATAGAGGAATTCAAATTCTGATTTGCTAATTATACTCTGCATTTGTGCATCTAACAATAAAGTTTTTAACTGTAATTGGTATTCAATTAGAGGGTCTCCATCTAGTGTGATATAGTGGGTCTTGTCATCCAATTGGCGATACGCTTCTATTATATAAGTCTCCCTATTTAGCAGAACTACTCCACCCCCTTTGTCCGCTTGTCTTATAACTATATTTTTATTTTTTTTTATTTTGGCTCATTTCCTCTAGAGCCCGTTGTTCATTTGGATGGAGATTTTTCCTTTTTAAAGTAGATTTTTCTTCACACATTTTCTCAAAGTCTCGTAGGACTAGGGTATAGAATGTTTCTATAAATCCACCTTTGGATAAGTAGGGAAAAAAAGTGGATCTTGGGACAAATGGGGAATGTACAATAGTAGAATCAATATGTACCAAGGCTTCATCATTTATAGTGGCCATTGGCTCCAATGGATCCTGCGTAAAATGTTGGGTAAAAATATCAAGGTCTGGAACTGTGGTTTTATTGTCGGAATCTACAATCCTATTAGTGCCAGTTGGCATCCGTATATTCAGATTTTGTGACTGCACAGATAGCTGGGATGTCATAAGTCTAATACACTCTTTTTCTTGTGAATTGAATAGCACTTCTTTTTCTTTGCTTTTAATGGCAAAATGCCTCATAAGGGTGATCTTTCTTATATATCTATTTAAATCAACGAACAGATTGAATTTATTTGGTGTGCTGCTCGGTGCAAATGAAAGACCCTTAGCCAGTAGTGACACATGATGAGCCGATAGCACAAAACTAGACAGATTGAAAATACCGTGACTCTCTGGCGTCAAAAGTCTCAGTTTGCTTGTCTCCTTTCTTTGCTGCTGTTTCCCTCCTCTTCTTCCTCGGTGTCTCGTTTTCTGCGCGGTGTTGTTGATGGTGTTGTTTGAATCCATAGAGGGTAGGTTTTCTCCTTTTTCTCCTGAGCCTCGTGTTGGCTCACCATCTCTAAAAAAGAGTCAGTATGGGAAACAGTTTTCTTATCTTTACTATAGGAAGGTTTGATTCCATCTTTTTTCTGTATTTTTGGGATAGTACCACTAGTGGATTTTTTGTCAGGAATATTACTTTCTAAACTTCCTAGTGGTCTTTCAACTTCCAATATCTCAAATCTATTTTCAATAGGCGTAGGTGGAGGAGAACTAGTCTTAGTACTAGTACGTCCTTTTCTATCCCTATTGTCAGATCTGGCAAAATGTTTGAAAACTTTTGGTTTCTCTGTATGTGTGTAGTTTTGTTCTCTACTTTGTTCTTTACTCTGTTCTCTTTTTCTACTATTTTTCCGTCCATATCTATGTGGGGTATAGTGCTGGGAATTGTCTCTCTTATTTCTTTTCCAATTTCGCACCCTATCTGTTGCATAATCAACAACATCCCTTTCAAATTTGTTGTCTTTCCTCTCTAGAATATCCTCCTCATATTTTAAAACTCTCATTGACACCAGGTTATCTAACTCCTTAAATTCCTCACTGTCAATATAAGGGGTAATTGACTCTTGTAATTCTTCAATTTCTTTTTCTAGACATAATAGCTTATCCTCCCGATAGGAAATAAGGAGTCTTATGAGTGCGAATGAACAATTTTCTAAAGTTTGGTTCCAATTGGCTGTGAATTCCTTACTAGTCTCAAATGTAGGTTTCTTTAGGACCCTCAAGCCCCTTGGAACCAACTTTTTGTCCAAATATTTTTGTAAAGCCAATAAATCAAGCCAATGCTTCATTTCCTCCTTTGCCAATTTCTCTAGCCCATAGAACTTGGCTTTTAAATCTATATTAATGACACCATTGTCCTCATCCTCCAATTCTTCTACAAGATTAATTTCAGTAGTGGCCATATATTGCTGCCTTCTTGCTAATCGTTCCTTGCTACTTAACATCATATTTACAGATAATCTGAGTTCCCTAAATGTACCTGTTATGCAGCTGTCAATTGTGTGTGTCAAAATGTGTGGGGGAATGCGAGACTGGGGGCTGGACTCGTGTTCTATGGCCGTTTCATTGATGACCTGCTATTTGTGTGGGACGGTGCCGAACATGAACTTTTAGACATCTTTTCCACATTCAATGACAACAATATGGGTCTAAAATTTACATCTGAAATAAATAATACCACCATTACATTCTTAGATCTGGAGCTCAGTGTAAATAGTGACAATAAGATCATCACAAAAACTTTTTTCAAAAAAGTGGCAGCTAATGGATATATACATAATAACAGTAACCATTATGGTAGATGGCTGGAGAATATCCCCCGGGGCCAGTTTTTAAGGGTCCGGAGAAATTGTTCTCTGGACTCGGACTATCTGGCCCAGGGGGATATCCTAGTCAATAGATTTATCAATAAGGGATATGATAAGGATATCATTAAGAACACGTTTCAACAGGTAGGAACATTGGAAAGGAACACATTGTTGGATAAGAGTAAAGCAAATATGGGGATCAATAAAAGAGTAGAAAATACTAGGGAACACCAATCTGAGGTACCCTCATTCATTACTCAATATAATAATTCTTTCTCTAAAATAAAATCCATTTTAAACTCTCATTGGAATATATTGAGAAATGATCCCATAATTGGAAATCAACTTCCCATAAAGACACCAGTGGTTTTCAAAAAAGCCAGAAATATTAAATCCATTCTAGCACCAAGTAGACTGAAAAGTTTAGAAACTGCCTGTGAACAAAGCAATCACTTAAATGGTAACGTTCAGTGTAAACGTAGTAGATGCATCACTTGTAAACATCTGGAGGTATCAAACTCCATTACATCTGCTTCCAATGGAGTAATCCATCCGGTGCAGGGCAATATAAATTGCTTAACCAACTTTGTGATTTATGCCATCACATGCCCATGTGGGCTACAATACATTGGCCGGACAGCTAGAGCATTGAGCACTAGGTTCCTGGAACATCGTAGGAACATTATACACGGGCTACAAACGCATAGCCTGTCACGACATTACCAACTAAAACATAATCGAGATCCAAAGACACTCAAAGTAATGGGTATAGAACATATTAATTCCACCTTACTGAGTGGAGATAGGCACAAAAGCCTGAACCTACGTGAAACCTATTGGATCTACGTTCTAAATACTCTCAGTCCGTCCGGTTTAAATGACTGCATAGATATTAGCACGGTCATATAATAGCACTTCAACTAGGTCCGTTATAGATGTCTGGATAGAACATGCTTGACTTGTTCCCTCTATATCTGTTCCGATTGGTGTCCTCCTAGGTCTGTTCTAGATCTTCTTTTTTCAGCTAACATACATCAACATTATAGTATTAATTGTATAGTATTTATTGGTATACCCTAATTATAATAATTATATTTAATTTAGTTCACATAGAATACACCACACATATATAAATATATCATATATTTCGTCATTCCAAATTATAATTGGAATAAAAATTCACTTTTATTTTATTCACATATTTGAATCTATTATTCAAATTTAAATTAATATGCACACTAATAACTAATTTGGCTCACAATTCATTTTTTCACCATATATCACTAGTATAGAAAATAAATAATTATACATTATCAACCTTGTTAAACATATAATTTCACTATAGATAGATCACAAATAATTCCTTGTCCAGTAGCTGACACACTGGCCATTGGTGCATTTACTTTTCATTTTGGTTTACAAGTAGGCTTTTGGATACAAAGTCAAAGCGAACTAATGTCTTCTGTTCTTTCCTGTATGTTGGGGATATTTATTTATTTATTAAAATAATATCACATATCGTACCTATTATATCCCTTCTGTCTGTAAATAGAATGTAATACAAAAAATCCTTCTTTATTTGAGGTTGATTATCAACATTAGATACAGGTCACAATTTCGTCCTTTTTAGGATTACTATATCTGAAACCTTTCAATGTTTTGTTCTAATAATAATTTTTTCCATCTTTTACCATCTTTTTCTCCTATCAATCTTGCCAAATCACAATTTCATTGATAGATCCAAATAGCCCATGTTTTGGGGTATATGTTACCATTCAATTATGATGGAGCATTGCCCAGACATTAAGGATCTATCATTTACTATAGACCAATATATTTTATATTATGTCAGATATTGGTGGTCACCTTTGGCACCTATCCTCCAGCCATTATCCACATCAGAGTCTAATTGCAATTTTTAATTGTCCTAGTCTATAAGAATAAAATAAAATTAACCAATATCCCAGTACTATCAGTAAATTAAAAACATCTGGGAAAAAATTGAAGTAGGGTAATGCTTTACTAATTTATATTGCATAAAACATAAACATCTATTGCAAACAGACATGGATAAAATTCCTTTATTCTTGTCATTTTATATCAAATGTGACATTCACAATTAGGTTAAAAACAATGGTCAACTATGAATGGTTGATTTCATATGTTAAATATATATTGCTGCCTTCGTTTTTGCAATTAGCAATTAATTACAATCATGTGTTGCACTAGAAGCATTAAATTAATTGATTGACATACATATGTATAAATAGCATGACGCACTTCCGTCATACATCCCCTGATGAAATCACCCTAAGAGTGAAGAAACGCGTAGGGAGGATTCTATACTGGTATTTAGAACAGATTTTATTATAGTACTCATTCGCAGCCTTTTTTACTTGGTCTGCTGTGCCTGGACACGGCCAGGACATTTGGAACGTGCCGGTTCTCTGTAGGTAACAGCGGGGCTATACATTCGCTAAAACACATCCGGTTTGGCTAGAGGGCACGCCATCACTTCCGGGTTAGAGCCCCAATAGCGATCTCCACTAGATGGTTGCGGGAAGACCGGGGCCCTATTCTCTATGAGAGCGGCTAGCCAGCGAAGGTACAGGTACAGGATAATCTCCTGGTGTGGACTTTAAAAGGACTTAGTACCTCGCCCGTTATTACATTGTACGGGGACAAACATCCACGATCCTGGCATCCGGTTTACCAAAGAGACTGTTACACTTCCGGGTCACGGCTCCAGAGGCATGCACAGTTCCTGCACTCAGTAAAGACGGCAGAAGCAGCTGACATCCTACTTGAGAGAGAGCATACAGCAACGGCGCCATAGCAGCACACGGAGGCGAATGAGTATACTCATTACATGCTTTTATTGATTTTTTGTTTGTGAGTGCATTTATGTTGGACCTAATCTATTTTTATTAAAAGTGTATTTTTCATGTTGCACTAGGATCGGGCGCTTTCTTTTCTTGTTGTTCACAGATTTATGGGAAGTCGTTGGTCCTTGTGGAGAGCTGCCAGATCCTATTTTTGAGCCCCTTTTTTCATATTTACATTTTTATATTTTTTAAAAAAAATTTTTTTTTTTTTTTTTTTTTTTAAATTTTAAATTTTTTTTGCATTTTTTATTTTTATTTTTTTAAATTTATTTTAATCATTAAACAATCATTTGCTTTTCACATTTATACCACTATTATATATGTATTCTTAAGTATGCTTTATGGGTCTCAACTATTTTTGCTTTAATATACATTGGTCTAAAATCACATACATTTTTTATAGCATGTTCAGTGAATACAAGTATTAATTCAGCTATTGAAATTATATTCATTTAATGTATAGTCGATCATTTATGCTAATCTACAGTGCTTACTAGTACTTATACACTTATATCATTAGTACCTGTTGAGCGCAGTCATCTTTCTGTGTATATATATATATATATATATATAATATATATTAATATATATATTAATAAGGCCTGGTGCTTGTCCCTTAAAAATAAGTAGAAAGAATATACGTTACCATCCGAGGACTTATAAAGTAGAGACAGCACACAGTAGGAAGATGACAAAAGGTTATATTAGCTTAAACAGCATCACAGATTACCGATGTTTCGACCCCACAGAGAGGTCTTTTTCAAGGGGATGTGTAAGGTGAGCTTGGAACCTGGGAAGGAGGAGCCACCCTCCCAATCAGCTGTGACCAGCTGAACAAGATTACAGAACAGAGATACCCAGTAAGCACCTATTAAACCCCCAAAGTAACCCCCATCCCACCTTGCTTCTAAATGATTAAGGATCACTCCATTTCACCTTCCACACAAGCAGATCCTTGCATGCAGTTTGGTTGCGATAAAATCTAATTCAGATTGCATTTCCTATTATTGTACAGGTAAATAAGAGCTTCAATCAAACTAAGAACTATGCAGCTAATCACAACAGCTTTATTATAAAGTTTTCTTCCTGGTATTATACAGGTTATTAAGAATTGATTAGTGTTAGGACTTGCACAGACTTGGTCTACCTTGACGTTTGGTGTGCAAGCTTAAGATGCTTTGGCCAAAGAATCAAACTAAATTACCAAATGTTTTTAATTTAGATATATATCAAGGTACTTTACTGTGTATCTGTGTCATTGGATGTAGCACTGGGCTCTGTCTGTGTTCTATGATTTGTCCTTTATTTAAGTAGATAGCACACAGTCCTTTGCAATAATACACGTGACCCTACGTGTACGCGTTTCTTCAGACCAAGCTGATTTCATCAGGGGATGTTGACTGACTGGACTGGGGCAGTTTAAATATACCCACTGACCAATCAGTGAAGACCATAGTTAATTAATCAATTTTAAACACATGATGTTAAATATAGTTTATACTAACAATAAACAGTACTCATATTTTTAATTAATCAATTAGTGAAAATGCATGTTACAATACTTACAGTATACACATATATTCACTAAAAAATATTCTTTTAATATTTATTTATTTATTTATAAAATGTTTTACCAGGAATACATTGAGAGTTACCTCTCGTTTTCAAGTGTGTCCTGGACATAGTTAATATGACAAATAATACATGGTTACAAATACAGTTACATAAATGAACAGGGTATACATTATATACAATACATTGCATGCACAGTTAGAGAAGATGCATTTTATAGGCTTATGTAACAGTTACAGACCAGATTAAAATGTGAGACAGCCTTAGTTTAAAAAGAACTTAAACTGGTGGTGGATGTGAGAGTCTCCGGTAGGTTGTTCCAGTTTTGGGGTGCACGGAAAGAGAAGGAGGAGCGGTCGGATACTTTGTTGAGCCTTGGGACCATGAAAAGTCTTTTGGAGTCAGATCTCAGATGATAAGTGCTGCATGTGGTAGGGGTGAGGAGCTTGTTCTGATAGGTGGTAGCTTGCCCAGAAAGTATTGGAAGGCAAGACAGGAAAGGTGAACTTTGCGCCAAGACTCGAGTGATGACCAATCTAGTTCTTTGAACATTTTGCAGTGATGTGTGTTGTAGTTGCATTGGAGAACGAAACGACAAATTGAAATGTAGAGGGTGACAAGTTTGCCAAGGTGGGTTTGGGGTGCCGAGCCATATACTATGTCTCCATAGTCGATAATTGGCATTAGCATACGCTTTCTGACCAGCAGGCTTAGGGAGGATTTGCTCCTGTAAAGTACACGTAGTTTGGCATAGGTTTTGGATGTCAGGGCATCAATGTGCATTCCGAATGTTAAGTGGGAGTCAAACCATATGCCGATGTATTTAATACTAGTAACAGGAGTTAGGGTGGTGTTAGCATTGGTTCTGATCTGGAGCTCAGTCACTGGAAGCTTTAAAAATTTAGTCTTGGTCTCAAATACCATTGTTACAGTCTTGTCAGTGTTTAAAAACAGTTTGTTTTGGGAAATCCAGTTTTCGAGTCTCAAAAAGTCAGACTGAAGTACGTGTTCAAGGTCGGAGAGGCTATGACTGTGTGCACATAAGATTGTGTCATCTGCATACATGTGTATTGAAGCTTCCTTACAAGCTGTGGGAAGATCATTGATGAACACTGAGAAGAGTAGGGGCCCAAGAACAGAGCCTTGCGGGACGCCACAGGTGATATCCAGGGGGTTGGAGTTAGAGCCTGAGATGGACACATGTTGGGATCTACCTGATACTGTACCGACACACTTTATTCGAGCAAATACCCGGTATGAACCTGGCAGATACCTGGAATGCGCCGCTCCTCACCTCTGACAAGCCCCGTTGCATTTGCCTTCCCAGCCTGGGTTCATGCCTGGCTGATGGGCGGCTGATCTGTTAAATGATAATGATTAGGATTTAATAGGCTGCAATGCTTCGCGTGTCTACCAGATGGCATAAAATCATGAATTGTAATGCAGTATATATATATGTAGTGTGCAGTATTGCAGCCAACGGGAATAAAATGCTTCAATCCCTGCCGGAAAATAACTCAATGCACTCGGGCAGAAAACAGTCACAAACCTCAATACACCCGGGTATACCCGAATTCGTGGGACTAGCCGAGCTCGAATAAAGTGTGTCGCCAGTGTAGGTAGGACTGAAACCAGTTTAAAGCATGCTTCTCTATTCCAGAGCTCTGGAGTTTGTTAAGCAGGATAGCATGATCAACAGTATCAAAAGCCTTTGCAAAATCTAGGAATATTGCACCAGTGAGTTGACCACGTTCTATTCCACACTGGATTTCATTGCATCTTTTAGCAGGGTAGTTACGGTATAGTGTTTGGGGCGAAAGCCAGATTGGAATTGGCTAGGGAAATTTGTCTTGGTATAGAAATCGCTTAGTTGGGAGTGGACACATTTTTTCCATGACTTTGGATAGGATTGGGAGAAGGGAGATTGGCCTGTAGTTTGAAACAGTGTTTTTGTCCCCACTTTTGAAGATTGGGACAACTAGCAGTTTTCCAGGTCTTAGGGATAAGGCCTGCAGACAGGATAGAGTTGACTATGGAAGCAATTGGTTTGGCAATTGCTGGGGCAGCAAATCTTAGGAACCTAGATTGTAGTAAGTCAGGTCCACATTGGCTGCTTAGTTTCAAATTGGAGGAGCGCTTGTGTAATCTCCTCTTCGGATACTGGGCCAAATTGAAAATTGTGGGCAGTGTTGGGAGGGGGTGGGGCTATGTGGGCACTCCCAGGATGAGATTCAGGTTTGTAGTTTGTGTTGCGTTTCGCTAATAAGTTAGTAGCACACCCCACAAAATAATCATTGAATGCATTTGCAATGTCGGTGGGGTTTGTCAGAGTAATATCCCCCTTAGTGATATTACTTGGCTGTTGATGGTTAGAAGGCTGAAATATGTTGTTGATAACCTTCCAGAAGTTATCTGGGTTTGATGTATTCTGGAGGAGATTGTCAGAGTAATATTGTGCTTTTGCATGCCTTGCTTGCCTTGTGCACATGTTCCGCAGGCATCTGTAGTGATTGAGATCCTTGGTAGTGCCAGTTACTTTGTAGCTTTTCCATAAAGCATCCCTGAACTGGTAGAGTGCTATAAGGTCAGGTGTAACCTATGGAAGATGGGCACCCCGTACCCTTATTCTGCGTAGTGGAGCATGGGTATCACAGAGTTTTATGAACTCGTATTGGAAATAGTCAAGTGCAGAATCAGGGTCGGGAATTAAATCGATTCTGTGCCAAGGGCAGTTGGTAAGGTCAGCCAGAAACTGTTGTGGGTTAAAGTTTCTAAATGTTCTAGTGAGGAGAACTTTAGGGCTTGATTGGGGCAGTTTAATTTTCCTTACACAGTACACTATTGCATGGTCACTGAAAATGTCAGGAAGGATGCAAGAGGATTGGATTCTGCCGGGATTTGAGGAGAGAATCCAGTCAAGCAAGGAATGGTTGTGCGATTTCAGGTTTGTCCATGTGGGTTGGGAAATGAGTTGCGATAGGTTAAGCAATTTCATTTGTATCTGGATTTTGTGGTTTTTAGGGTCAAGCCAATTGAAGTTAAAATCCCCAAGAACTAGCAGCTCACAAATATATATATATATATATATAATTTATTCTGCACTATCGCAACTGGACTAACACGGCTACTTTCTGCTTTATATATATATATATATATATATATATATATATATATATATATATATATATATATATATATATATATATATATATATAAAGCAGAAAGTAGCCGTGTTAGTCCAATTGCGATAGTGCAGAATAAATTAGTTCTTCAGTATTAGGTGATACCTTTTTTATTGGACTAATAATTTATGTCATAGGACAAGCTTTCGAGAGTTCTCCTCTCTTGTTCAGGTCAAGCAATACTGATATACACAGGAATCTATGGCTAAAACAGTGTAGAGATATGTGTATATATATATATATATATATATATATATATATATATATATATATATATATATACACACAACCAGTACAAATGTATTACTGACAGGTTGGGCTAATGAGGGGCTTGACCTTTATTAAAAGCAGTCACATTTACCCCTACCGTCACATATATACCTCCCCAAACACTCTTTTATTCTTTTATACAATACTCAGAGAGATACCTATGAACAAAAATGAACGCACCTGTGATACCTGCTAATTTAGATAATTTCAATATATACAGTACTGCGTAACCAAATTAGCATATTTCACAGATATCTCATGTATGCTGTTTTGCTCTCGCTCTCTTCCATTAATTTTCCTACTACTGACATGAGACAAACTATAGTTATCTGCCTTTATCCTACTTCCGCATTTCTGAAACGGGACTATGTTTGCACTCCAGTTATCAGGTAATACACTTGTTAATTGTGACTGGTTAAATTGTTCTGTAAATGGTATTGCCATGATAATTATTAAGATGGTCTGATACTGTATACTGTACCTTTGTCTCCCTCTATATGACTATTTTCTTCTGTCATTAGTCTTACTTTTCTCCTGTCACTTTTTTTTTTTTTACTTAAAAAGGGTTGTGTCCTCCTTTTTTACTGACTGGGATGTTTTCTCTTCTCCTTGGGGCTTTTTACATCTGATTAATTGCTTAGCCTCCTTTTGCTCAAACTGATATAGTTCTCCGTCTTCCACTATTTAAAAAAACTGGCTTTTAACCTTCACAATACCTGCCAATCCTTATCAGAACAATATTGGCATTATTTTCCTTGTGCTTTATTAACATTACTCAAAGGTCTGTTATTATTAGTTGCATATTTTAGTGTTTCCCAATGCTCATGCACTCCACTCAAATGCCTCCGTCCTACCAAATAATCTCATTAATTGCTATTTTAGTGTTATCCTCCATTAACACCCTGTACAATTAATCTTCATGTGCTGCAGGTCTGTATATAATTTTATCAGAAAAAGAAAGTAATTGGAATTACCAATTTTCCTCCACAAAGAAGCACATTTGATAGTGCACTCAAAGGCAGTTAAAACATAGCTTTTAATGATATAAAAATAATATATGTCTACACTTTCTTATAATAGAAATGAAAGTGTGTAAGT
Source organism: Ascaphus truei (assembly GCF_040206685.1). NCBI lineage: Eukaryota > Metazoa > Chordata > Amphibia > Anura > Ascaphidae > Ascaphus > Ascaphus truei. Next base: position 420,099,693 of record NC_134483.1, on the reverse strand, counting down.
TTAAAATAAACAGTAACTTTTATAGGTAATGAACTGAGTCCATAGCTCAATATAATTGATATTAATTAGCCTAGTATCTATAGACATAAATACAATAGGGGTACCACACTACAGCTAAATAGGAGATCAGTCGCACTAAAAGGGAATGGTGCTGATGGGTAAGTTAATGAGGATACACTAGTGAGAGAAAGGAACCCAACTGTTAGCACTCGTATTCCCTGATCTGAATGGTTGTAGAGTAGTATTAAAATAAATCTTTAATGATCATACTGTAAGAATTAACATAATGGGGATTAAAATGACAAACAGAGGACACACACATAGATCCTATGTTGAGTACATATGGTGCTCTTGATCAAAGAATAAAATGAGATAATTGAGTGATATTAGATCAATTATCCCTAAGGGTCTGGTATGCAGGTTGCCCTTGCAAAGTGGTGTTTCTAGGTATATAGGGGTAGGGTAGGTGAATACATGTATAATACCTATTGTACACAGAATGCCTAAATCATTGAGCCAGATGCTAAAATGGCATGTACATGTGAGGCAAATTGATTATAGTAGATGATTTAGTGAGTACCTAATGTCTGGTACACATAATGTGAAGTAGGGCACACAGTGTATCTGCATGTAAACACTGATCTAATATAGTTTGGGGCTGTGCTATTTAGTATTGTTGGATGAACCCAGTATCAACCTTAGCAACAACAACCGCAATAATATACTATAACGTAATTGTTAGTCTTAAAGTTTCCACTGGTACTTAGAGTGCGGTGTGGTAATGTGTATACCTAGTGCCTACATTCATGAATAGGCTCAACCGCTAAGTAGCAAAAAGGTACAGTACTTGAACACATTGTGACAGATCCGCAACAAAGCTGACAAACCCTTGGCTAGGCACATAAATAACTGCCACCAGGGGGAACTTACATCTATCAAATTTGTCGGTATTGATCAATTCCCCAATGATCAAAGACGTGGAGACTGGGATACCGCCTTATTGCAAAAAGGGGCCAAAAGGATCTATACTCTAAAGACCGTGTCTCCTAATGGCCTTAATGAAGGGTTTCTCTTCACCTCATTTATATAGGTGTAAGGATCACTATATACTTACCATCATCCCAGGAGGTCAGATTTGCCTGACATCTACCACTGTGGCCCCCCCTCATCCTTCCTCTTACTCTGCAAAAAACATATAGTGATGTCAATATCACTAGGCTTCCAAATGAATTACACCCGGAATTGGAGGTTCTAAAATCCTGACATCAGTACGCTATTTACATAATTTGTTTATACTACTTGTGTAAGTTCTGTACCCACTTATGGGCTGTTCTCACCAACAGCACACAGCACGTCCCAAAACACTATAGGCATAATGAGTCATAAAGTGATTATAATAAAACTTAACTTCTCCCTGATACCGCCTGCGAAGGGATGAACATCCCCCTACATGCCCCAATGAATTAATACTAAGGGCAATTGATAAGCACCATAGATCCACCCAAATAAATCACCTAACACAGCGGCCAAATAGTACAACAGCCACTCTTTAAATCTAATGTGACTGTTGTTACAAGGTGTGCATACTTGTATTGTATCTGTCATATTGCTACATATGAGAATAAGTATCATCATACATTATGGTCTACATAGCTCACTGAGACCATTACATAATGCGGCAATCACAGGGAGAATCCAGACCAAGGAGATTGCGAGACACCACTATATAACTTGCCTCCTGCCAATGGGACTCCCCCCTCTCACACTGAAGCCTTGAGAAAGTGTTTCGATATGCAAAACGAGCTCGTCGGCTATCTTCCACACGTGCACGTTCAAGCTATCTTCCACACGTGCACGTTAAAGGACAACAGTGACATGGTAGCATTCACTTCGCATGGCGATCAGCTATCAATCCCTACTGCTGCAAAGGAGAGACCATAGCTGTGAACTGCACGGACGAGATAAGTCTCCAACGGGTGATTTACTAGGTATTAGTAGCGTTAATCATTTACATTACTACAACAGGGGTTTTAAGAGGTTACTTTGCTCCATTTGGTACTTAGCGGTTGAGCCTATTCATGAATATAGGCACTAGGTATACACATTACAACATTGCGCTCTAAGTACCAGTGGAAACATTAAGACTAAACAATGACTCTATAGTATATTATTCTGGTTATTGTTGATAAGGGTGATACTGGGTTCATCCAACAATACTAAATAGTACAGCCCCAAACTATAGTAAATTAGTGTTTACATTCAAATACACTGTGTGCCCTACTTCACATTATGTGTACCAATCTTTAGGTACTCACTAAATCATCTACTATAATCAATTTGCCTCACATGTAGATGCCATTTTAGGATCTGACCCATTGATTTAGGCACTCAGTGTAGGTATTATACCTGTGTTCACCTACCCTACCTCATACCCCTATATACCTAGAAACACCACTTTGCAAGGGCAACCTGCATATCAGACCCTTAGGAATAATTGATCTAATACCACTCAATTATCTCATTTTATCCTTTTATCTAGAGCACCATATGTACTTGACATAGGATCTATGTGTGTGTCCTCTGTTTGTCATTTTAATCCCCATTATTTAAATTCCTATGACCATTAAAGATTTATTTTAATACTACTAATCAACTATTCAGATCTGGGAATACAAGTGCTAACATTTGGGTTCCTTTCTCTCACTATTGTATCTATAGAGATAGTCAGGTAATGCACGCAAATAATATACACTCATTAGACACGGTTTCTCAATAATCTGCACCAAACAAACATGTAGTGTAGAGAACTGTGGTAACTAACTAAATATAAAAGTCATGAGGAGCATGACGCAGCTCCAACATCACTGCATAATATTAATACTAATCTAATCCAAATACACAGTTATACACAGTGTGTCAATCAGTGCAATGTTCATGCATACAGATGGTATATATTCATTAACCACTGTATCAAAATAGATCTACAGCGGATGAACATGTAGCATGAGCATATAGAGTCTCGGTGAACTGTGCTAGCAAGCTATATATAAATGCCATGAGGAGCATGACGCAGCTCTAACATCACTGCATAATTTTACTGCTGATCTAATCTAAATACACAGTTCACCTTAGTGGTTGAAACTCCATAATCGCATTAAATCAAATAAGGGTGGTATGTCATTAAACGTATGAAAGTTAAGAATGCTAAATGCAGATGGATACACACACCCAAAGCTAAACTATGCAAGTATTAATGCCATGTGGAGTGTAGCTCAGTTGCAAAGTTGTTGCAAGATTATTATCAAAGTGACTGAATTGGGTTTCTCCACTGCTACACATACAATGTGAATACAAATTGCAATTCCATCCACCCTCTTAAGCCAAATATTTTCACTCTGTGTGAAATACACATACCGCAGACCCACTAACCAGAGCCTGTGAACTGTGAGGCAGAATACGGATAGAGAACATAGAAATAGTAATGCCAATTGGCTGTAATATGATGGTTGCGCAAAACGATACAGAGTATCACAGAAGTGAAAACATGTGAGGAGTTAAAGACAGAGTACTTCTCTGTAATGATGTAAGAACGTCGTATGCCCTACACGTTTCTCTCAGAGGGTGGAGCTTCGGCAGGGGCAGGTCAGTGCATGAAGGACATTGGCAGAGATGAAATAGCATATACATTGCCATGGTTACAAAGCGCCAATCACTAGCATGATGACACACTGATCAAATAACCAATAGAAAGCTATAGTTCAGTAATATCCCATGCAGCACCTCCAAACTCTGAATGTAAACATATAGAAATACGCAGTTCGTTTACAATGATACAGTAAACTACAAAGTTAAATCACGAAAAATACAATATAATGACTAGGTTATATGAGTACTTGGCTGAAGTGATTTAAGAATACACCAAAATATGTGCATCTATATGGGACTAATCTGCCTATAACATGGCTTATGATGGATTACTATTAAAAGCTATTGCAGACACAGCAAAATAGACATACTGTAAAGGTCTCACACCAGTCTGATTGATAACCTTCTCACAAGTTTCTTGGTTACCAAAGTTGTTGTAGCCGTTTCTTCAGTACATTGCTTAAAAATAGCTTTTATGTTGTTCTTAACGTGGGCAATTCGTCCTCCCTTCCTTCCTTCCTTCCTTCCTACGCTGTCCTTTCTAAAAAGAGTTTTACCCAATATGCTTACAGTATGTACCAGTCTTAATTTTCAGTGTACCATGACCCAGTAATAGCCACAATATCCAAATTATACAGTTCACCAAATCTTTCTGCTCTTCAGTCTATCTTCTTTAATCAATGCTACATTGACCTGCACTGTGCTGAATGTCTTTCCAATATAAAATACTGTACGAGAAAAAATAAGAGTTGTACAAGCATGCTCTGTGAGTCATAACACATTGCATCAAATGCTCAGCCCATTCTTCTTCCACTGGAAGTGAGGTCCACACCAGATAGATTACATGATCAGACTTGCACAGCCAATGTTAATGCCAATTATAGACTATGGGGATATAGTATTTGACACAGCACCCCAAACAAACCTTAGCAACCTAGTCACCATCTACAACTCAATACGCTGCTTTGTTCTACAATGCAACTACCACACACCACAGCAAAATGCTCCAAGGACTTTATTGGCCATCCCTTGAGTCCAAACGCAAAATAGTTTTTTTCTGTCTTGGATTGAAATACTTTCTGGACAATCTACCCACCTTTCTGAACAAACTCCTCACCCCAACCTCACACAGTGCTTATCACCTGAGATCTGACTAGAAAAGACTGCTCACGGTCCCAAGGTTCAACAAAAAATCTGGACGCTCCTCCTCCTCTTGCCATGCACCTCAGAACTGGAACAATCTATCTGAGACTCTCAAAACCGCCTCCAGTTTAAGTAATTTCAATACTTCAGCTCACGTTTTAATCTTGTCTGTAACTGTTACATACGCCTACAATCATATTATCTCTCAATTGTCTATGAAATGTCTCTAAATTGAATGTGTAACCTATACCAGGAACGAAAGGCATCAGAGTTTGTTTGTCATGTGTGCTTACACATTTGCACATTAAATTCTTCATTTTTTCATTGATTGCGCTTGGGGTCTTTAATTTCTACCGTTGAGCAGTGAACCGCCTTTGCTACTATTTTTTTCTCCTTCCTCATTCATGGCTGGAGCAAGCTGATTCTATTAACCGGATCCACGGCTCCTTCACTCCTGCGGCATCAGTATCTTGAGTACAGTGTTGTACCTTCTGCCACACAGCATCGGAGACAGTGTGGGACACCAGGGATAGTGTGGGTCGCGGTTCAGGAGGTTGGAGGTCTGCCAGAAGATACACCTTGCGGTGAGTTCACCGGCTTCTCCGTGTCCCTCCACCGCCATAGTCACCAACCTCCTGTATGTTAGTCCGTTACACATCAAGCATCTCCGTAAAGCATTTTCATAAAGAGCCTGATCAGGATCATTCATGTGCAAGAAAATTGATGCTATCTATATGCCGACAGCTCAGGATCACAAGCTACGGGGGTTAACCCCATCCATCGTTATATTAATTTAATGTAACCATGTTTTGTCATTAAACTCAGGATGTGCTCAGGACATACAGTACTTGAAAACGTGAAGCAACTCTCAACGTATTATTTCCCCGTAAGAGATTTATAAATATAAATAAATAACTCAATTTAAAATTGAAAAAAATACAGTTGCTAAAATCACTGATTTTGTGTAGAACAATTTGAACGCGTTCTTAGTGCTGTTGCTAAACAGAAGAGGAAGATAATTGGCAAAGCACTTTTTGTAAAAAATATATTTGTTGATTTAACGTCAAGCAGTTGAATACATTTTCATACAATCCCCAAGGTATACATTTTCATATAATATCAACCCCCCCAATATTTCCATATTTTAAAAATGCATAATGTAATTGGGTACTGAATACCAATTAAACATACATTATAAGCAAGAAAATGCAAGGGCAATAATTGTGAACCTTTTGGTAGGTTTTTATAGGCTATTTTGCAATTCATAATATAACACATGTTGCATTGGGGGAGCCAAGGACTATTTAAGAAGAAGATTCTCTTCCTGACCAAATGTTATGGTTTCTAGCTTTGTTCACTTTTAACGTTTTTTTTTTAACAGTATATTTCATTTTAACTAACTAAAAACCAAATTAATTTCCCAACACAGTACAAGACTGCCCCCTGCAGCACAAAAATAGTGCTTCATACTTAAAACAATAGCCAGAGAAAATAGAAATTAGCTTACTTTGTCATTTTATCCAAATACATGAATACTTTTCAATATAAAGACAAAGCACTGAAAATAAAAAAGGAAAAAAAAGTGCAGTAAGATTCTTTTTTTCTGGTGTGCATATTGGGTTATACAAAAATGTTGCATGTATAAAATTTAGTAAATATAATGTGGTGTTATACTGCTGAAATATTTATTTTTCTTAAGATATTATGATATTAGCATTCTTGATTATATATAGCATGCACTCTACAATATAATACACATTACTTAGAGAATACACAATCTATGTAACAGAAAGTTATACATACAGTACATACATACATACATAGAAACAATTTGGAGTGAGTCCTTGCATGAAGGTCTTACAATATAATCACTGATGTGAGAGATTAACAGGTATCATAGGATTTAATGTTAGTGCATATACAGTAGTATAACAGTGGCAGTCTAATACTTAAAATATAAAGGAGAATGTGCAATATATGAAGTGCAGTGTTTGGAGAAGGTGGTTAACATTGATAGAAATGTATTATTGAAAGGGTTTCTCCACGACTTTGGCTTTCAGATATGTTTTGCAGACAACCACTGTCCCTAGCTTTTCCGAATGAGGTTGGTAGGGAGTTTTATAAAGTTCAAAGCACTGAGTGAGTAAATACTTTAAAATAAAAATAGTGATTTAAAAATGCATTCATCAATCAGAACAAAATGGAGAAAATGAAGGGTTGTAAATGCAGTATTGACGGATACATTCAGTTTTCAAGATTGTGATTATTTCCGGCCAGTTTGGAAGGAATTTTGTGGCCTAGGTACAAAGGGCAGTGTGTGCTGAGGCTGGTATGGAAAGGTCACTACTGGGATTTACCAGAAAAGATAAGCAGAGCCTTTATCCACACAGACTCATTGGCGCCAATGTTTCTGGTATCATGGAACTCTGGAGCAGCTAATCTTGGCTGAGCAGGAGCTTCATATGCGCTTTTCCTATTGACCAGTTTGAAGTTTCCGCCACTCTGATGTCATGGTTATGTAAACAGACGGGAGCTGTAGCCATACACCTGCGGAAGTTCTTCAGAAATATATATCACAGGGTAGGGACACCCTGGACCAATTAGGGAAGGGTACATGACCTCGGGCCCAAGGAGCCACGAGGAACAGGTGGGGAGGGGGAGGTTATGTATTTAAAGGGCAGTGGTCCCTGACCTACCTCTCTCCTTAGGTGAAGGCTTTACCCCAAAAGATTCATGCACACACAACTCCCTTTTGGTTTTAGTAGAAGGGGGAATTAGGATATTACATTTTAATGTTTGAGAATGTATAACCTGTTATGTGAATGAATACTAAGCATAAATAAATAAATACAAATTAAAAACCCATGAAGACATCCATCTGTGTTGTGTTCACTTTCCCTGTATATGTATTATATGGTTTTTTTTATTTGTATTTCTTCATGTAATTTTATGAAAATTTAATATTTGTACTAATTTCCATGTGGGCATATCTCTGAGTACTTGTCTATTATTGTATGTAGCATGCAGTATAGTATAATATTTGCATAGAGGCCCACGTGTTTTGTGCAAATTTGTGCAAATTATTGCATATATATATATATTTCATTTAAAGTATTGCGTTAGTTTTAGTCCACTTGCAGTATATTTTTTTATCACCTACAGGTATTATGTATCAAGGTTTCCGGCTTGAAAAGGAGTCTATTTCTGATTTATCAAGTTTGACAATGGGTTGCTAGGCAACAAGAAGGTGTTTAAACAACTCTCTCTCTCTCTCTCTCTCTCTCTCTCTCTCTCATGGAAATATTACTCTATGCTCATTTGCATATCTTAGACAGGTCTGCCACTATATATATAAATATATATAACAAGGGTATGGTAACATTTCTCTCTATAGATAGATAGATAGATAGATAGATAGATAGATAGATAGATAGATAGATAGATAGATAGATAGATAGATAGATAGATAGATAGATAGATAGATAGATAGACTGTATTTATGCATATATAACAAGGGTATGGTAAAATTTGTGGTGCGATATTATTTGTCACAGCCTGAGTTGGGGGTGTGGTCAGCTCTTCCCAGGTATGGAAATGTGTGCAGTGTCCAGGACGTGGACAAGAGCGGCAGGTCTAAGTGTGTGACCTGGCTTCAGACCCCAGGTGTTGCGAACCATGAGTGCCCACTGGGTCATTTCATGGTTCAGCTGGCGGGGCTACATTCTGACCAGATCCAGGAATTATTATTAGATTTATGAAAGGCTGTGGCCATTTGTACCCAACTGAAGTGTTTACAGTGTATGTTTATTTAGTGAGGAACTAAATGGTTGAAGTTGAGGATGCAAGGGTTATGGCCCTGCTGTGACTACTAGTGAAAATGTGATGAGGCAATGGGTATGCAAAGGGGCTACATTTCCCTTGCTTTAAAATATTTCCTCTTTAGAGATTATGATACAGTACTATTCAATGGGAATCTGAGGGATGGGTCTAAGGAGAATGTATGAAAGGGCATGTTGTATTGTAACATTCTAACATAATTTCCTGAAAGCACTGTGCTCTTTTACCTCTGTACGTGGTCTAGACTATACGACTAACATCCCTAACATTTAACATTCCTAACATTAGACTGTATAGTTGCTAGGCAAAACACCCAGGGTGTTGCTGTAGTAAATAAAGGAAATTAAAAAGGAAATTGAAGTTAAAAAAGTTAGACAGTTCCAAGCGGTCAATATTATTTGTTGCCCTCCCTGCACAAGCCCAGAGTGGAACCTCTTAAATCCCTTGAATAAGTAAGAAGTCGCCCTCCCTCTCAAACCTCTCTCCCCCCCCCTCTCCCTCCCCCCCTCTCCCTCCCCCCTCTCTCTCCCCCTCTCTTTTCCCCCTCTCTCTCCCCCTCCCAAGCCCATATTTCAGGCTCTGAAAGGAGCTATATCCACCTTAAGGAAATTCCACTTCAAAACAAAATACAAAACGTGCAGATTGGCTGTTTAACCATGTGGTTTGTCAAATTTGAAACCATTCAAGTCCTCCTTTACTACTGACGGCCGCTAACGCGGATGGGGGCGGGAAGGGGAGGATCAAAGAGGGAGCTGGCGTAGTTTAAAGTTTTTTTATATAAAGTTTTTCTTCATAAAGTTTTTTTTTTTATATATATACACATTTTTTTGTTATAAAGTTTTTCTTTAAAGTTTTTTTTTTTGTTTTTTTTTTAAATAAAGTTTTTCTTTACAAAGTTTTTTTTTCTAAGTCTGATTGGAAGGTTGTACTATCAATCATTATAAGTGGTCTGTTATTGGTTGAGACATCTATCCACTGAGGTATATAAGTATCACCATACTACCATATGACTAGCCCTGAGGAAGTGTCATTTGACACGAAACACGTAGGTGGTGATGTCATACGCAGTGACACACGGCCGTGACGACGGACTTCCGGGTTGCTGCTCCAGGACACCACGAGAACGCTCCTAGGAGACTTATAGAGACACAAGGTCTGATTTATTACCATCTTGCTTGCCGAGTGATCCTTACCTTATAACAACTGGGGTGCCCTCTTATGGTTGGTTGGGTATTTATACCCTGTTCTCTGTGGATGTTTTGGATTTCATTTATTTGATCCATTTTTTGATCGTTTTGTATGTGGTGTTCTTCATTTTTCACCACATTATATTTATAATTGTTTGTTGATGTGTATGTGTTTCTTAATATAAAGAATTGTGCACTAATTGCGGTTTTCTGGTTCTCTTTTCCATGCTCTCCTATTTTTGTGTTTATATGTAGTTTAAAGGTCACAGCTGGGAGCGGGTGTGCTCACTTTACTCCTGGCTGTCACGGTTTTCATTTTGGCCTCCTCTTCCTTCGTCAAAAAATTGGTAAGTGCTTTTATTTTGTTAAATTGTTGACGTTAGTTTAAGGGTAGTTTAATACACCCGTCGGTGGTGACAGTTGGGGGTAAGTGCTTGTCCTTGCCAGATAGGGCTCGGCGCTGATAAAGACCGGGGGTAGAGGCGAGTGGGCAGGGCGGAGGGAATTAATTTCCGCAAGCCCACTAGTGACAATGGCCAGCGAATGTGAGCACGGCTACTGTTGACAGGGCCAGCGAGTCAAGGTCCATCTGACTTGACACTTAACCAATTAAACGAGCATTCTGGCAGGGACAAGCGGTTATGCTAGTATTATATACTGTAATAAACAAAAGCTGCTGCCTTTTTATACCTCCAGAATGAATCCATCGTTATTTGTATGTGTTTATGTGGGTACTGGGGTTAACCAGTGGAATGTCACATGCATTGCATTGTGTTTGTGCCAAATGTGCCAAATATGTAAGTACATTTAAACAGGTCAAACGTGTACAGTGTTAAGTACACAAACATTTTAACATAAAAATTCCATAAATAGTCTTACTTTTCCTCTTATGTCAGCAGTGTGTTGGGTATAATCTGCAGCAAAAGCTTTTCAACACCTAAAATATGGAGGTTTTAAGTACTTTACAAATGATTTGATTTGTATACATTTTTCATAAGCTGTATTTAAGTTATGATTGATTTATGGATTCTTTTTTTCAGACAATGTGAATTTGTGAAACCACTGAATTCTCTTAATGTAAGGCACTAATGTATTCAGCCCCAAAAGACTGTGAAGTCCCAACACAATAAAACATGAGTATTTTATAATCGATTTGGATGTAATATATTTCACATATGCATATGTAACTGAGTGTGGCACTTCAATGATATTGATTTTTGGAATATGGAAGCGATTCAAACCCACGTGGTCGGTCATTGTTTATATAAGGAAAGGCTGTCACTCACAGAACTTCAAAGAAGAATAATCTGTTAATTTAATCTTAAAAATGTGTAAGATTAAATAAACATATTATTCTTCTACAATGTCCTGTGAGTGTCAGGCCTTTTGCACGCACTAAACATGAACTGAGGCGGGAGGCGATGGGGAGGCGTGGCAGATGTGTGGCGGATGCGTCACCAGGCTGGTTCGCCCTCATTGGCTGAACCGCTCACGTGACGCGGCCGTGACATGGCCGTCCCTCGAGAAAACAAATTCATTTGTATTTTCAAAAATTGGCCGCGCGGTCGCCCTGCAGCGCTCGGGCGGCCTCATTGGGGAACACACATTTGTACTCACTGCGCGCAATGTTACGTGAGCACACAGCACCACTATAATCGCGGTCTTAGAAAAAGCTAAGATAAAAGCACTACTGTCCCGAGCGGTATTGGCATTTTCCTGCCTCACGGTTTGTAACTTGTGGTAATGCTTTCTGATTCTTTCTGAATACCGTACCGTGATAACACAAATGTCAGACCGTGAGGTTGGGTAATGTCAAATCATTCGACATTGCAGTGATTTTATCGAAACTACTAGAATAGACCCCTACTTTTTAAAATGGAATTGAGGTATCCATCCTGTACAAAAACATTTATAATAATCAATACAAAAGTATATACACATGTATTTATTGCCTAAAGTGCCAATCTATTTAAATATAACAATTGGCCAAATATGATTTGTTTAATATATATATATATATATATATATATATATATATATATATATATATATATATATATATATATATATATACAGTGTTCGACAAATCACCCAAAAATCTACTCGCCCAACCCAAAAATCTACTCGCCACCTAGTCCCGCCCCCAACCCCGCCCCCAACCCCGCTTTAAAATAAAATATATAAATAAAATACATTTAATAAATTCCTAGTCAGAACAACTTTCGTTTTTGACAAATGTATTTATTACATTATACTACAATTAAAAGCCACAGGTAAATGACTTGTTTCCTGAACCCCTTAACCAGTGTCTGGACGTCCCCGCTTCACAATATCTAAAGCAGCAATCCCGCCTGGGATCTTACCTGATCCGCAGTCCCTCAATGTCCAGGTACCTCAATCCCGCAATGTTATAAGTTGGAGGGGAGGTGTTCCCTACCTGTCTTCTGGGTTAGGGGGGATTCTGATGTCTTCCGTGTGAAGCTTGAGTCAGATCTGGAAGAAAGCAGTATAAGTTATTTCGGTGTAGTATAGGAAAGTTAAGATATATAGGGTAAATAAGATATCCAGATACAGAGAGGGGGAGAGAGAGGGATAGGAAGAGAGGGAGGGAGAGGAAGAGAGGGAGAGGGAGGGAGAGGAAGATAGGAAGAGGGAGGAAGAGAGGGAGAGAGAGGGGGAGAGGGGGAGAGGGGAAGAGAGGGGAAGAGAGGGAGAGAGGGGAATAGAGGGAGAGAGAGGAATAGAGATGAAGAGAGGGAGAGAGGAAGAGAGAGGGAGAGAGAGGAAGAGAGAGGAAGAGAGGGAGAGAGAGGAAGAGAGGGAGAGAGAGGAAGAGAGAGGAAGAGAGAGGAAGAGAGGGAGAGAGGGGAAGAGAGAGAGGGGGAGAGAGAGGAAGGTTTTAGGAAGAGAGAGGAAGAGAGAGGAAGAGAGGGAGAGAGAGGAAGAGAGGGAGAGAGAGGAAGAGAGGGAGAGAGAGGAAGAGAGGGAGAGAGAGGGAGAGAGAGGAAGAGAGGGAGAGAGAGGAAGAGGGAGAGAGAGGAAGAGGGAGAGAGAGGAAGAGAGAGAGAGGAAGAGATAGAGGGAGAGAGAGGAAGAAAGGGAGAGAGAGGAAGAGAGGGAGAGAGAGGAAGAGAGGGAGAGTTGAAGAGAGAGGGAGAGAGAGGAAGAGAGAGGGAGAGAGAGGGAGAGAGAGGAAGAGAGAGGGAGAGAGAGGGAGAGAGAGGAAGAGAGGGAGAGAGAGGAAGAGAGAGAGAGAGAGAGGAAGAGAGACAGAGAGGAAGAGAGACAGAGAGGAAGAGAGAGACAGAGGAAAAGAGAGGAAGAGAGGGAGAGAGAGGAAGAGAGGGAGAGAGAGGAAGAGAGAGATAGAGAGGAGAGAGATAGAGAGGAGAGAGAGGAGAGATAGAAAGTGAGAGAGGAGAGAGAGAAAGAGAGAGAGAGGAGAGAGAGAAAGAGAGAGGAGAGAGAGAAAGAGAGAGATGAGAGAGAGAGAGAAAGAGAGAGAGGAGAGAGAGAGGAGAGAGAGAGAAGAAAGAGAGAGAGGAGAGAGAGAGAAAAAGAGACAGAGGAGGGAGAGAGAAAAAGAGACAGAGGAGGGAGAGAGAAAAAGAGACAGGAGAGAGAAGGAGACAGAGGGGGGAGAGAGGGGAGAGAAAGAGAGAGGGGAGAAAGAGACCAGAGAGAGGGGAGATTGGGGAGACCAGAGAGGGGGAGACCAGAGAGGGGGGAGACTAGAGAGAGGAGAGACCAAAGAGAGAGGAGACCAGAGAGAGGGGAGACGGGGGAGACCAGAGAGAGGGGGGGACCAGAGAGAGGGGGAGACCAGAGAGAGGGGGGAGACTAGAGAGAGGGGGGAGACCAGAGAGAGGGGAGAGACCAGAGAGAGGGGAGAGGGGGGAGACCAGAGAGAGGGGTGAGGGAGGAGACCAGAGAGAGGGGAGAGGGGGGAGACCAAAGAGAGGGAAGAGGGGGGAGACCAGAGAGAGGGGAGAGGGGGGAGACCAGAGAGAGGGGAGACGGGGGGAGACCAGAGAGAGGTGAGACGGGGGGAGACCAGAGAGAGGAGATACGGGGGTAGACCAGAGAGAGGGGAGACGTGGGGAGACCAGAGAGAGGGGATACGGGGGGAGACCAGAGAGAGGGGAGATGTGGGGAGACCAGAGAGAGGGGATACGGGGGGAGACCAGAGAGAGGGGAGACGGGGGGAGACAAGAGAGAGGGGGGCATGGGTGACTGTCTGACTGGGGCAGGGGTGACTGACTGACCGGGGCAGGGGTGACTGACTGACCAGGGCAGGGGTGACTGACTGACCGGGGCAGGGGTGACTGACTGACCGGGGCAGGGGTGACTGACTGACCGGGGCAGGGGTGACTGACTGACCGGGGCAGGGTTGACTGACTGGGGCAGGGGTGACTGACTGACCGGCGCAGGGGTGACTGACTGACCGGGGCAGGTGACTGATTAGGGGTGGGTACCTCTGGTGTCACACACATTCTCCCATATATACACACACACACACACACACATATATATACACACACCCATATACACACACCCATGCATACACACACACATGCATACACACACACACCCATGCATACACACACACACACACACACACAAACACACACACACACACACATGTACACACACACACACACACACACACACATGCATACACACACACATACACACATACACACACACATGTATACACACACACACACACACATACATGCATACACACAAACACACACACACACACACACACTCATGCATACACACACACACCCATGCATACACACATACACCCATGCTTACACACACACACCCATGCATACACACACCCATGCATACACACACACATACACACACACACACACACATGCATACACACACACACACACACACATGCATACACACACACACACACACACACACACACACATGCATACACACACACACACCCATGCATACACACATACACCCATGCTTACACACACACACACACACACACACACACACACACATACACACACACACACACACACACACACACACACACACACACACACACACACACACCCCCATGCATACACACACACCCATGCATACACACCCATGCATACACACACACACACACACACATGCATACACATGCATACACACACATACACGACAGGGGGAAGAGGAAAGGCAGCGGGACCGAGCACCACCACTTCCCCGCTCGCCACCCCCCCCTTCCCCGTGACCATCTCCAGCCCGGAGATGCCGGGACAGGGCGAGAAGAGGGGAACACCCCCACTACAATCTCCTGCCCCGCGCGGGAAGCCAGGACAGGGTGAGAAGGGGGGGGACACCCCCACTGCAATCTCCTGCCCCGCGCGGGGATCGGCTGGAAGCCAGGTAAGCGGGACAGCTCGAGAAGGGTGGACACCCCCACTGCAATCTCCTGCCCCGCACGGGACGCAGGGACAGGTTGAGAAGGGGGGACACCCCCACTGCAATCTCCTGCCCCACGCGGGAAGCCGGGACAGGTCGAGAAGGGGGGACACCCCCACTGCAATCTCCTGCCCCGCGCGGGACACGGGGACAGGGCGAGAAGGGGAAAAACCTGCCTCGCGCGGGGAAGGAGTAAGGGGGCTTGCAGGGAAGGAGTAAGGGGGCTTGCAGGGAAGGAGCAGAGGGGCCGCAAGACGGAGGATTGGAGAGTACTTACTTACTCTCCAACAGATCTCCGGCCAGAAAGAATGGCCGCTCGTTGGGGGCAGGCTCATATAGAGCCTGGCCGCTCGCCCACAAAGCCTGGGAGCGCAGCTGTCAGGTAGTTGCAGTATGCAGTTTTTTTTTTCAGCCAGCGCAAGCAGGGAAATTTCAGCGCGAGCGGGGGGGAATTTAAAAAAACAAACACGTGTGCTGCTTGGGACAATATTTACTCGCCCGGGGGTTAAATCCACCCGCCCCGAGCGTGTAAATGTATAGGATTGTCGAACACTGTATATGTATATATATATATATATATATACATATATATAACATCTACAACTCAATATGCCGTTTTTTTCTATAATGTAACTACGACACACCATGGCAAAATGCTCCAAGGACTAGATTGGCCATCCCTTGATACCAAACGCAAAATAGTTTTTTTTCTGTCTTGCCTCGAAATACTTTCTGGACAATCTACCCACCTATCTGAACAAACTCCTCACCCCTAACCTCACGCAGTGCTTATCACCTGAGATCTTACTAGAAAAGACTACTCACGGTCCCAAGGTTCAACAAAAAATCTGGCCGCTCCTCCTCCTCCTCTTGCCGTGCACCTCAGAACTGCAACAATCTTTCTGAGACTCTCAAAACCGCCTCCAGTTTTAAGAAATGTTAGTACATTAGCTATCTCAATTTTTAATCCTGTCTGTAACTGTTACATACGCCTACAATCATATTACCTCTCAATTATCTGTAAATGTTATGTATAACCTATGTTAATTTAATGTAACCATGTATTGTCATTATAACACATTATGTGCTCAGGACATAAGTACTTTTAAACGAGAGGTAACTCTCAATTTATTATTTCCTCATAAAAGATTTATAAATATAAATAAATAACTCCATTTAAAATTGAAAAAATACAGTTGTTAAAATCACTGATTTTGTGTAGAACAATTTCAATGTGTTCTTAATGCTGTTGCTAAACAGAAGAGGAAGATAATTGGCAAAGCACTTTTTGTACAAAAATATATTTGTTGATTTAACGTCAATCAGTTGAATACATTTTCATACAATCCCCAAGGTATACATTTTCATATAATATCAACCCCCCAATATTTCCATATTTTAAAAATGCATAATGTAATTGGGTACTGAATACCAATTAAACTTACATTATGTGCAAGAAAATGCAAGGGCAATAATTGTGAACCTTTTGGTAGGTTTTTATAGGCTATTTTGCAATTCATAATATAACACATGTTGCATTGGGGGAGCCAAGGACTATTTAAGAAGAAGATTCTCTTCCTGACCAAATGTTATGGTTTCTAGCTTTGTTCACTTTTATCAATTTTTTTTAACAGTATATTTCATTTTTACTAACTAAAAACAAAATTAATTTCCCAACACAGTACAAGATTGCCCCCTGCAGCACAATAATAGTGCTTCATACTTAAAACAATTGCCAGAGAAAATAGAAATTAGCTTGCTTTGTCATTTTATCCAAATACATGAATACTTTTCAATATAAAGACAAAGCACTGAAAAAAAACTGCAGTAAGATTCTGTTTGACTGGTGTGCATATTAGGTTATACAAAAATGTTGCATGTATAAAACTTTAGAAAATATAATGTGGTGTTATACTGCTGAAAGATTAGTTTTTCTTAAGATGTTACTGATATTAGCACTCTTGATTTTATATTGCATGCACTCTACGATATAATACACATTACTTAGAGAATACACAATCTATGTAACAGAAAGTTATACAGTACATACATACATACATACTGTACATACATACATAGATACATAGAAACAAGTTGGAGTGAGTCCTTGCATGAAGATCTTACAATCAATCACTGATGTGAGAGATTAACAGGTATCATAGGATGTAATGTTAGTGCATATAAAGTAGTACAACAGTGGCAGTCTAATACTTAAAATATGATGGAGACTATGCAATATATGTAGTGCAGTGTTTAGAGAAGGTGGTTAACATTGATGGAAATGTTTTATTGAAAGGGTTTCTCCACGAGCTTGGCTTTCAGACGTTTTGAAGAAAACCGGAAAAGGAATCAGGGGAGCGTCAGTGCCTAAGGAAAAAATGTGATACTCGCATAGTGCAATATGTTAACAATACACATACACAGGCAGAGCTCTCATAAGAGCACAGTGAGGCTAGATATTAATGATCACTAAGTATCAGAAATATTAGCTGTGTATGGGCATCTCTAATGACCCATACACACAGGAACATAAATAGGAGGTAGGAATCCAAAAGAGAGACACCAATCCAATACTTAAAAAATGTAGATATTTATCCAGCATTGATAAAAATTGGAGGCTTACAGGATTCCGGAAAGGTAACAGCAAGTTTGTACACATGAAGGTTCACTCGAGTCGCGTTCTCGGGATCTCTGCACGATGCTGCTTCCTCATCCGGTCTCCGACCTGCGCTGCTTCAGGGGGCCGATACGTCACTTCCGGGTTCTTCAACTCGTATTGCGGACGCCACCGGAACTCCACACCAGGCTCTCTCCCTCTGGATCTCACACGAGGGGTTACGCTCTACTAGTTTCGCCGTACGTAGAAAACCACTGTCCCTAACTTTTCCGAAAGGGGTTGGTAGGGAGTTTTATAAATTGCAACGCACTGAATGAGCAAAGACTTTAAAATAAAAATAGTGATTTAAGAATACATTCCTGAATCAAAACAACATGGAGAAAATGAAGGGTTGTAAATGCAGTATCGAGGGATACTTTCAGTTTTCAAGATTGTGACAAAATGGGAAGCAGTGCTTACATAATTAAAGTGGAAGCCCTGTTCTGGTGTCCATTCTCACCAGGGTTAATGGTGGGACTCACTATGGTGCCTAAGTACTTTATTATATTCTAACATGTTTTGTGTGCGGTATGAAAACAATGATACTGCTATGTTTTATGTATGTATGTTTTAACCCACGTGATCAGGCCATGTAGGGGTTAACCAGAGACATTTTCCACATCAGAGAAATGATCCCTGGGCTTTTTCAAGTATGGGGTGCCCTTGTAAGTTCATATTACAACGTATTTCTGGCCAGTTTGGAAGGAATTTTGTGGCCTGGGTACAAAGAGCAGTGTGTGCAGAGGCTGGAATGCAAAGGACACCACTGGGATATGCCACAAAAGATAAGCAGAGCCTTTATCCACACAGACTCATTGGTGCCAATGCATCTGGCATCATGGAACTCCAGATAATTTTGGCTGAGCAGGAGCTTCGTAGGCGCTTTTCCTATTGGCTAGTTGAAGTTTCCGCCACTCTGATGTCATGGTTATGTAAACAGCTGTAGTCTGTGGAAGTTCTTCAGAAATTTATACCACAGGGCAGAGACAGGGAAGAGACAGCCCGGACCAATTTGTGAAGGGTATCATGACCTTGGGCCCGAGGAGCCATGAGGAACAAGTGGGGAGGGGGAGGTTAGGTATTTAAGGGGCAGTAGACCCTGACCTACCGCTCTCCTTAGGTGAAGGCTTTGCCCCAAAATAATCATGCCCACACAACCCACTTTTGGTTTTATTAGAAGGGGGATTTAGGATGTTACATTTTAATGTTTGAGAATGTATAACCTGTTAAGTGAATGAATACTAAGCATAAATAAATACAAATAAAAAACCCATGAAGACATCCATCTGTGTTGTGTTCACTTTCCCTGTGTATGTATTATATGAGGTTTTTTATCTGTATTTCTTCATGTAATTTAGTAGAAAATGTATTATTTATACTAATTTCCATGTGGGCATATCTCTGAGTGCCTATTGTACCTGTCTATTATTGTATTTAGCATGAAGTATAGTATAGTTTTTGCATACAGTGGCGACAAAGTTTAATCTAACTCGGCCAGTGCCGCGTTTTTAAATAACCGCGTGCGCCGCGCGGCTGTCTCCGGCCGAAACCTGGCCGGGTTTCGGCCATTTTTTCCTGCGTCTCGGCGCTTTCAATAGTAAGCGCCATAGCGCTTATCTATTGAAGCGCGGGAAAGCGCGGGAAACTCCGGTTTCAAACCGGAGAATAGACCCGCTGCTAGCCCGCTGCGGTCCCGGCCAGCTCGCGTCTTTAGTTAGAATAAGCTGTGCCGGGAGAGTACAGGTCCACATGTTTTGTGCAAATTATTGCATATATATTTTGTATTTAAAGTTTTGCATGAGTTGTAGTCCAGTTGCAGTATATTTTGTATCACCTACAGGTATTAATTATCAAGGTTTCCGGCTTGACAGGAGTCTATTTCTGATTTATCAAGTTTGACAACGGGTTTCCAGGCAACACGAAGGTATTTAAACATCACCATAGACCTTTCCCATATTCCTATGAAGAAGTCGCCCGTGTGTCGAAACGCATGAGGACTCTCGGACTACGACACTGCGTCATCATGCAAGAGCGCAATCAAGCCAGGTCAGTCTCTGAGGATCTGCAAGGCCACGATATTCGAATCCACTAACAACAGTACTTCTGTTCCTCCCTTTAGGTGCATACGTGTATGTCTCATTGGAACTTATAAAACTCAATGTTCCTTGCCTTTTTCTGCATTCCTACAGTATCCTTGCACAATTGCTGACTGGACTGAACACCATGTGTACAACCTTACTGTAGTTATTCAATTTTCACCTGACATTCGTGGGTGGAAGCGTTCGATAAGGCAAACCTTAACAAACGCTCATTGTTTTTATCACATCGCCCCTACTCCTGGCGATAAAGGAGGGTATTGGTGGGTGATCCCAAACACCACATTTAGGCGCATGCGTTTATGTCTCATTGGAACCTTGTTGAAACGCATATGCGTGTCATCAGATTTAGGCGCATGTGTGTATGTCTCATTGGAACTTATAAAACACAATGCTCTGTGCTTTTTTCTACATTCCTACAGTATCCTTTCACAATTGCTGACTGGACTGGACTGGACACCATGTGTACACCGTACACATAAAAAAACTTGACAGTAGTTATGCATTTTTAATATGTTCTGCAATTAATGCTGCAGCAGATAACATGGCGACTGTAGCAGAAATATACAAATATTTCATTTCGAACTATGATTTTTACAAATTTTTACCTGACATTCGTGGGTGGAAGCGTTCAATAAGGCAAACCTTAACTAACGATCATTGTTTTTATCGCATTGCCCCTACTTCCAGAGATAGAGGAGGGTATTGGCGTGTGAACCCACATTTTTACAGTTTATTTGATCATGTCAACTGCCAAAGGAGAAAGGTCGGGTTTAATCCATATATGATTCGTCAATCTCAATCCAGCAATGTGCCAGCGCTAGCAACAGCACCAGCACTGGCACCACCACCAGGTTACAATAATGGTCCGACCGTCAGTGAAAATCTGATGAATGGCAATCCTTGCTACCTGTCCCCGCCGGAATACCTGAAAAATTTCAAGCCTGATTTCACGTACAGGTACCAGCAAGCTTGTGTGTACCAAAAAGATATCTAGCTTCATCAGCTGTCAACTACAGCTGTCAACTACAGGTGTAGCAGTCCAGCTATCACCTGTCATCTATAATGCAGACTACAGGAGTGACAGTGGCTCATCTCCATCCATTTGACAAAGTTTATAATGAAGATAAATATAATGTACTACAGTATACTATACACTATGCAGTACAGTATTAAGTTTAAAGCTGCAGTTAAAGCTGCCGTGTTTAAAAAAAATATTATTTTTTTGAAAAGCAATATATGTGCATCAATACAATATGCACACAGACAAGTGATTAGCTACAGTAAACTACAGATCAGTCCATTGTCCTGAATCAATTGCTTTGCTGAAGGTTATTTAATTGAATTCTTGCACAATTATTGAAAATGTTGTCCTGCAATATGATTGACTGAGCAGTTACTACAGTAGAGAAAATTGGTGGACAGCTAGGGAGAGGATGGGGCTCAAGAGCCAGAGCCTATCAGAAGTTTGTTCTCATCGTACAGACGCACATGTAGGATATTGCTTGAACTGCTGCTTTAATTCCTAATGACGCGACTTGACGCATGCGCAATACCGGAAATCATAGCATCTTTTTTTTCCCCAGAAAAGAAACTTTGACATCAAGCGGCAAAAGGCAAAAGGAGGAATTTCGATGGACCTCTAATATCGCTTTTTTAAAACGTTGCTTGCGCATTAGGAAATTTTGTTGATTAGGAGAGAATAATTGTGAGCTTTATAGAAAGCCTTATACAGTATGCTGCTATGTTTTCATATTCAATACTTTTTTATTGATGCTGCATTTGTTTGCATTTGCAGTATAATTACAATAGACTTGCATGTGCAATTAACTCTGCAAGGAAACCCCAAAAATAAAAATGTATATCTTTTTTTCTATATGTATTATTTATTATTCAATACTTTCAACTTTTGCTAGGCTTGATCTTTTGGAACTTTGTTGAAACACATACACTGGCGACACACTTTATTCGAGCTCGGCTAGTCCCACGAATACGGGTATACCCGGGTGTATTGAGGTTTGTGACTGTTTTCTGCCCGAGTGCATTGAGTTATTTTCCGGCAGGGATTGAAGCATTTTATTCCCGTTGGCTGCAATACTGCACAGTACATATATATATACTGCATTACAATTCATGAATTTATGCCATCTGGTAGACACGCGAAGCATTGCAGCCTATTAAATCCTAATCATTATCATTTAACAGATCAGCCGCCCATCAGCCAGGCATGAACCCAGGCTGGGAAGGCAAATGCAACGGGGCTTGTCAGAGGTGAGGAGCGGCGCATTCCAGGTATCTGCCAGGTACATACCGGGTATTTGCTCGAATAAAGTGTGTCGGTGCAGTATGCGTGTCATCACATTTAGACGCATGCATGTATGTCTCATTGGAACTTTGTTGAATCGCATATGCGTGTCAACACATTTAGGCGCATGTGTGTATGTCTCATTGGAACCTTGTTGAAAAGCATATGCGTGTCATCACATTTAGGTGCATGCGTGTATGTCTGATTGGAACCTTGTTGAAACGCATATGCGTGTCATCACATTTAGGCACATGCGTGTATGCCTTTGAGTGTGATACTGTAAATCCAAAAAGGATGAATTAGCAATAGGAATAATGAGTTTCTGGAACGACATACTCACCATACAAAGATTCAATAACTATATTGATCATATTGCTAGCGTGTTGCCCGTTCTTTTACAATGTAATGGGCAGGCCACCGGAATGTAGTAAGGTACTGTACTGTACTGTAGTAAGGTAAGTACAGGTTCAGTAAGTATGATACTGGTAAATATGGCACTCAAAATAACCATTTTAACCATTTTATGTAAGCTCTTCCTCTCCACTTTCTGCTGCATAGTATATACAGTACAATAAGTACACTGTACAGTACATTTGTGTTAGACATGTGTGTGCTGTCTAACCTACAGTAGTATAGTTATAGTTATACAGCAAATAGTTGCAGAACAGTATACTGTATACAGATTAGTATAAAAATGCATAAAAATACAGAGCGCAAACTGAAAGCCTCACATACTGTACAGTACTGTAGATATAAATAACTGACTTAGTGTAGTCTAAAAAAACTTTTAGGCAGTACTTATAGTCCAATATTGTGAAATACTCAATGCCTTTAATGCACTAATCCTGGTGATTTTTTTTTTCTTTTCAGAGCTGCAGCATTACAGGAAGGGGAGGGGGGGTTTGATGTGCAAACTTATTGTACTGTGTGAATACTGGAGTAATAGTCAGTAATTTGCTCTAATCCCCCACTCTCTCAATGGCAAAAGAACTACAGAATGTAATGCTGCAGATTGTACATTTTGAAGAAGAGACGACCTACTGTATATTTGTATTATTCATTTTCCCTTGATTATCCTGTACAAATTAAATTGCTCCTTCTTTAAATTCATGAGAATCATTTGAACACCCCCAAATAAAAATGACAGTAACGTACAGTAGAATTACAAAGGAAGTTATTATAAGAATGCAAAAATTGTTAACGTATCAAAAAGATGGTTCACATAATGGTTTATTAAAATCAGTCCTTCAATAAGCCCATGTCGGGAAAAAAAAAAGGAATGTCTCTTTTTTTTTCAGACTTGAAATTCACATTGAATGTGGAGTCAGCCATTCTCGCCAAATCCCCAAGAAGGGCTTATCTCAGTTAAACAAAGCCTGGAACATAATTAATGGCTCTGGGGGAGGTGTTGATAAGCAGTTCAATTCATAGTTATATAGTTGCATAGTTACATAGATACAAAGTAGATGAGGTTGAAAAAAGCCATACGTCCATCAAGTTCAACCTATGCTAAATTTAGACAACAGATACTTTATCCTATGTCTATACTTACTTTTTGATCCAGAGGAAGGTAAACACAAAAACCCCATTAAGGGGAAAAATAAATTACTTCCTGACTCCAAGAATTGGCAATCGGATTAATCCCTGGATCAACATTCTTCCCATGTTTACTTATTTGGTATATCCCTCTATACCTTTCCTTTCTAAAAAGATGCCAAACCTTTTTTTGAACAAATGTATTGTAACTACAATCACAGTCTCCATGGTTAATGAATTCCACATTGTAACTGCTTTTACTGTAAAGAACACTGATGCTGGTGAAATCTCCTTTCCTCAAACCTTAAGGGATGTCCCTGAGTCATTTGTACTGCCCTTGGGATGAATAGTTAATTTGAAAGCTCCTTGTACTGTCCTCGAATATATTTATATATAGTTATTATATCCCCACTTAGACACCTCTTTAATAATGTAAATAAATCTAATTTAGCTAGCCTCTTCTCATAAGATAGATTGTCCATCCCCTTTATTAATTTGGTGGCTCTTCTCTGCACTGTCTCTAGTTCCAGAATGTCTTTTCTAAGGAGTGGCGCCCAAAATAGTACTCCATACTCAAGGTGTGGTCTTACTAATGCTTTGTAAAGGGGCATAATTATTTTTTACTTTCCTTCCATCCATTCCACGTTTAATGCAAGATAAGATCTTGTTTGCCTTTGCAGCTAATGCATGACTTTGGGCACTATTGCTATGCCTGCTGTCTACAAGCACTCCTAAATCCTTCTCCATCAAGGATTCCCCCAATTTATCCCCATTTAATGTGTAAGTCACCAGTTTTTTCTTGCATCCTAAATGCATAACCTTACATTTATCTGTATTAAACCTCATCTGCCATGTACCTGCCCACATTTCCAGTCTCTCCAAATCCTTCTGGAGAGAAATTACATCCTGCTCTGATTCTGCTACCTTACATAATATAGTATCATCAGCAAATATGGAGACTTTGCTCTCGATGCCAACCTCAAGGTCATTAATAAATAAGTTAAAAAGCAGGGGTCCCAATACCGATACCTGTGGTACTCTACTCATGACTTTAGCCCAACCTGAAAAAGTTCCATTTATGACAACCCTCTGTTGTCTATCCTTCAACCAGTTTTCAATCCAGGTGCATACATTATTACTGAGTCAAATTTGCTTAATTTTGTTCATCAACTTCTTCTGTGGGATCGTATCAAAAGCTTTTGCAAAATCTAAGTAGACCACATCAACTGCATTACGCATAACTGCAAATAGGATTAGTTTGGCATGATCTACAGTATCCTTCATAAATCCATGCTGACTATTACTAATGATTTGTTTTCCATTAGGTATTCCTGAATATTATCCCGTATTAAACCTTCAAGTAGTTTCCCCACTATTGAAGTCAGGCTTACAGGTCTGTAATTCGCCGGTTGTGATCTAGCTCCCTTTTTAAATATAGGCACCACATCTGCTTTACACCAATCTTGTGGTACTGAGCCTATGGAAATGGAGTCCTTGAATATTAAATATAATGGTTTGGCTATTACTGAACTTAACTCATTGAGAACTCTTGGATTGATACCATTGGGGCCAGGTGCCTTATTTACTTTAATTTTTTCAAGCCACTTATGAACTTCTTCCTCAGTTAGCCAATTGTTCATTAATATGGAGGTTGTGGTTTCCTCCTGCGGCACTAATATTAAACTTTATTCTTCCCTGGTGAACACAGAGGCAAAGAATTTGTTTAAGAGAAATTAGGGTGCTCAAACCCCAGACAACTTCATCCAGTTATAACAGTATAACACTATCCATGGAGACACCAGTGGGAGAGGGAATAAACAATAGACCTGTGAGTCACTTATAATACATTTGTAGCAGTACTCAACAATTGCAGTCTTAAAGTCACTAAGCCCACTCACGTCATCTCCAGGAGTGATTGCTGGCGTGCCAGCCAAACAGGAAAGTCCAGAAGCAGCAAGAAGAAAAAACAAATGGCGCACAGCCAGGGAGCCAGGTGGATTAAAAATAGTTACCTTTAATTCAGTGCATGGCTGAAGACATATTCACCCCTTGGGGGACAAAAACAAACACCTCCTACGCGTTTCGGACCGGTAGGTCCTTTATCAAGGAGTCTGGGATATGGAGGGATAAGGTACCTTATATACATGTGTTGCCATTAGAGTAATTGGACAAATCTGCGCACCGTCGCGCAAAAATGCCCATTGCGCATGCGCGTGACGTCACACGGGGCGCCGATACACCAGCCCTGGGGCTTATGGGTACGGACCGCCCCCTGTTCCAGTCCGCGCACGCCCACATTAGGCATGTAAACAGGAGTTCCAATCCTGGTCTCTGCTCACAGTTCCGCCCATTGTGACGTCACTTGATATCAGATATCAATCAGTGAACAAGTATAAGCAAACCCTCTTCCTGGTGCCCAAGAACTCGACAAGGCACCAGGAAGAGGGTTTGCTTATACTTGTTCACTGATTGATATCTGATATCTGCATATGTTCTGTGTCTTTCACAATATTCTTGTATCTACATTCAGTGGTTGATATTTGATATCTGCTTATGTGATTTGCCCTCTTTAGACTTTAGATTTATATCATTAGCTGAGTGTGGGATCATTTGACAGTGGGGAGGGAAGGCTTAGGGAAGTACCTCTTGGACCCTTTGGGACCAGGAGGAATGGGCCAGATGAAGAGGTCACCCCTCGAAACGTCGCCCCCCTAGTTTGCTTTCCTTTTTCCATTTTTGTGATTTTTTTGCTTTTCTTTTGTGTTTTTTTCCCCTTCTCCTTCTTTCCCCTCTTCCCCCTATATTTTCATTTCCTCTATGGTGATATTTATTCTTGCATTGGTGTATTGGCTATTGTTGCTATATTTTCAGTTTATTATTAGTGTCATTAAATTATTCATTTTCCCTACACTGGTATTCGCTTATATCTGTAGCTGTGAGACAGAGAGTGCTGGTACTATTTTTTGGATTGATGGCACTGGTAGTATTTCAGAAAATACTACCTTGGAGGTCTTTGCCTTAAGCTTTTGACCAAGATCCCTGAAATAATTTTTTAGGACGCTCCATCTTTCTCTAACTTTTTCATTGGTGCCATAATGCACCAAGACCGCCGGGACAATTCCAGCCCTCCAAACAATCTATCTACACGATCCACAATGTGCCGAACCCGAGCACTCGGGAGACAACAAACTGTTCGGTTCATGCGGTCATGGCAACAAATTGCCCAATTCACCTTTGTAATAATGGAGTCCCCTACCACCACAATCTTTCTTGGTATCTTAGCATCCTGAGACCCCTCTGTGCTTGGAACAGCTGCTCTAAGTGCATATACATGTGGCAAGATGTGCATTGCGTGGCATTTTCAATCCTGCTCATTATAGCAACTATGACGTTTATAAGTATTAACAATAAACTATATAAAGTTTAACTGCTTCCTTGTTCAAACTGCTTCTGGATCTACTGTATTCTTCAAATAACCAGCCACCCCTGCTAGTATACACTATTATACACAGCACTTCCCTTTCCTTCTGGATCTAACTGTACACTTCAAACAACAAGCACTTAAATCAACCTCACAGATAAGTAAACGCAAGCTCAGAATTCGTTAGAAGTCTCTGTTTAAATAGGGACACCCACCAGATGTGTTAGGTTAGCAATTAACTAACCACACCCACTCTGCCTCAGGCAGGAGAAAGGGGGGGAAAAGTTACAGACTTCAATTACCACACACTTTAAAAATAAATTAACACACTGCACACTCCCCAAATTCAGACACCCCTGCTAGTATTCACTAGTATACACAGCACTTCCCTTTCCTTCTCGATCTAACTGTACACTTCAAACAACCAGCACTTAAATCAAACACACAGATCAGTATACGCAAGCCTTTGTGTATATGCAGATCAGTATACACAATTCACTTTGGTTTGTAAGGCTGTGTGTGTGTGGGGGGCGGTGGGGAAGAGGGGGAAGGTGTGTATGCAGGATTATTTGTTCAAATAAATCTTTTGAATAATTCATGTTTTGAACCCCCCACCCCCAAATAAAAATTGCAGTATGCCACCCACCTCATAAAGTACAGTATACATGACTGTAGAATAAAAAGAAGCTAGTGATTGATTGTAAGAATGGCAAAAATTGTTAAGCCCATGTCAAGGAAAAAAAAAGGGGGTCATTTTTTTTTTTTGAACTTGAAATTCACATTGAATGAGAAGTCATCTCTCTAAATCCCCCAAAGGGCTTACCATACGTGCGCATGCGTGTGTGAAACTGGCCTCAAGAAGACTCTACAGTACACAGTTAAACAAAGCCTGGAACATAATGAATGGCTTTGGGGAGGTGTCGATAAGCAGTTCAGTTCACTTTAGTTTGTAAGACCTGGTTAAGTGAAAATAAAGTATATACAGTAAATATATATCATATAATACATGTCACTTTATATACAACCTTGAAGATCAGAAAAAATATTACGGTATTATTTTCCATGCAGTCACACATACAGGTGTTGAGTAGTTTGCAAGTAACGTATGTGACATGCTTAGATGTGTGCCCTCAGAAGATTAGAAAACACTATAGGCAAAGCCTTGCACATTGCAGTAAGGTCGCAATCAGTATAACATAATCATTTGCCTATTTTAGGACCATATAACTGCTAACAAATCACAATAACGCTAGTTTACTCAACAGTTCAATAGCGTTAAAGTATTTAAAATGAAGGGGGTTATTCATGTATTTTAATTGTTAATGTATTTTTTCATTACAGCTTAATATTTAAGATTGCCAATGCTAATATCTAGGCTCTCCATTGAGAGGGTATTATCCACAGTGGGACTGCTTCTCTCATTTACAGTGACAATCAATAGTTGTATGTGTATTTTCTTTTCTTTTTTGGGTAATTACAATTTGTGTATTTTATTTTGGTTAATGCCCAAAGCCACTATTAGTCACATTTGACTAATAGGGATATTGGGCATTAGTCTAGAGGAGGGTGAGTGTTTAGGCCACAGGGGGGATGGAGGGAGGTAGGGAAGTAATGGAATGGTTTAACCCCTTCATAACCTTAGCAGTTAGCCACTAAGGTAATGAAGCTTTGCTTTTTAGTACATACAGTAGGATTGATGCAGGGGGTCTCTTGAGCTGAGTTCTTTCACTTCTGAGCCAGAAGAACTTTGAAGATGTACTGTTCCTGTGCAATCCTTAGCAAAACTGTATAAACTTTGATATACAAATACATTAATGCTGGTTAACCACAGAATAACAGGACAGTCTGTTGCATGATGGTTAGAGGATTTAGAAGTTGATGTGAGTCACAGCCTCTGACTAGGCTCTTCCTGATCTAGCACCGTTATTATGCTGGACTACGGTACCTTCTCACTTAGATGGGCTCTTGTTTCAGCAGCCTGCTCCTTAGTCACACGTAGTTGATTTTTCTTAAAGCACCATCTACCAACTGGGAATGCCCTTGACATTAATTATTTATATTGCAATTAGTTCATTTTTCTTAAACAGCAAAGGTTTGTTCTATGAAAGCAGGGCCTTACAAGATCTGAGCACCTGACTTATCTTATTCAATTAAAAAAGGAAACGTATGTGTAGCCGTGAACCCTGATTCACCCCGAGGAATGGGAGGTTGCGCTTGCAAAGAGTAGTTGCAAAGCCCGCGAAGGAGGAGAGTACATTTGGCGGGAGAAGAGCAGTCCCTTGACCCAGCAGCCCTACGGGGAGGGTCAGGTGAGAGCGTTTAGCCTATGGGAGGAGGAGTTTCCAGGCATATAGGCAGGGATTGCGTGCACATGGAGTTAGAGCATCGTGGGGAGACGAGGAGACGGAGATACTGCGCTGGGAAGTTGTACCCCCCAGGCGCAGGCAAGGTGCCCCCGGCGCAGTTAGCCCTGAGTCACCGTAGAGACAAGCTGAGCTAGGAACACCCTTAGTAAGGGCTTTGCCCCCTAACTATTGCCGTATTCGGGACTACCCTGTCGAGGAGAAGCGCCCCATATTGTAGCGTTGGACCCTCAGAGACTCTTTTCGAAGAACCGTAGCAGTTCCAAGCACCGGAGTGCTCAGCAGGTATTTCATCAAGTGCACCAACTTTACCCTTTCAATCACCTAAGACCTAGTGGCTGCGCAGTCACCCATACACATACACATGGCCGTTGGGAATGAGAGAACTGATTAGCGTATTTGGACACGGGGTGGGACCACCCGGTGGCGGGATTGGGGAAAAGTTATTGTTGGTGTCCGCCGAGGCGCATAGATGTGGGCGTCCTCCGTGGCGTGTTAAATGTCGTAAGGTTGACCTATCAGTAAACGAAATTGGTTTTATAACATTATCGTGTAAGAGAAATTCTTGTATAGATGTCCTGCAAAGATTAACTCCCCCTTTGGCGGGATCTGTCGCAGGTGGAGGCGCTGCACCGAACCTATATATATACATATTGTATGCACCCCGGGCTCTTCGTGGCAGAGGCTCAGGCCCTGTGAGTCAGCAGGTAACACAGCACAGAGTAACAGCTTGCCAAGTGATAGGAAGCAGGGTTACATTTGGAGGGGCTGCTGAGATTTTAGACCTGGGGTGCCCCTCGAACCTAAATTGGGATCACCGTGGCTTTACCCACCCATCAAAAGATACGAGACTGGGCCCGCCAAGTTCGCACTCCCACTCGTCACGCCATAGCGTTGGCCCGAGTACCCATGGCCTTGCCCCTAGAGACTTTACAGACGGCCTTGCGACAACTCCCGGGGTTTGCCAAAGCTCGCCTGGTAGATGTAAAGATAGACCACGACTCCAAGTGGAATACTTTACTTATAGACTGTCGGCGTAACCTGTTGGCGTTAGAAACTGCCGTTCCACAATCCCTGGTCTTGCCCGACGCACCGCCTGGCGGTAGTCCTTTCGTTTACCCCTTTCGAAATCCCTTCGTATGCCCGTTGGGGGAGGACGACCCCACCCTTCCGTTGATCCACTATGCCGAGAGTGAGCTCGGTAGCTGCCAGTAACCCGGAATCCAGCGCCTCTATGGAAGCGGGAGTGAGTAGTAACCTACTAAAGAAACTGAATGACAAAATAGACCTGCTATCTAGTCCCCCCAGTTTTCCGCCGCTTGTCGAAGCACTTACCTTAGTCACCCACACTCAGAACTATCGGAAGCTAAAAGCCTTCTTGGGGACACTCCCGGTGCCTGCCGGGGAAGATGGGGTAGAGACGTGGAAAGAGCACACGCGGGGAGTGATGGAAGAGTGGTCTTGCACAGATGTTGTAAAACGCCAGCGGCTCATGGAGTGTATGCGGCCCCCGGCTGCCACGCTAATCGGAATACACCGCGAACAGTACCCCGACTTAACCTCTCGCTTGATGATAGAATTCCTGGCCGAAGCCTATAGTGCAAAGGAGGATGACGGGGCCTTGTGGGCTAAGTATTATGCCGTAAACCAGAAGGATGGGGAAGAGCTATCCGCCTATATACACCGTGTGCAAATATCTCTCGGCCCGCTGCTGCATTATAAATATGTACCCCCATCCCAGATGGATGAGTATCTCCAGGAAACAGTACATCCGTGGATCCAGTCCGTCTCACTCAATCGCCACCATGATTCGAGATCACCTCACTCGGGGCCCTCCCCCTTCATTCATCCAACTACTGCAACAGGTGAAGGAACACGAGACGCATCTAATGCTATATTCCCCTCTGAGACTGAAAGTTAGCGGCGGCGCTAAATCTAGAGGAAGTACAGAGAAGAAAGAGGAACCACCGGACCTGCCTGGTTCTGAGAAATCGCCTTCCGCGGGACGGTCGTCCCCTCCGTCGGATCGCCGGGCTATCCCCAGAGATATGTCCTGCTACAAGTGCAGGAAGCGGGGGCATCTATCCTACGATTGCCGCCTGGGCACTTCTCGCCCCCGGAGCCTTTCACCCCTGAAGTTCCTGTCCCAGTCTATGGTCTGTGGGGTGTATGCGATGGATGCTGATACAGACGGGCCCCCGTATGGAGGGGCTGAATCCCTACAAGATGGGAATCGAGTGGGACCGGTAGTGCTGATCCGAGTTTTAGTGGATGGAATCTACTCTTCTGCCCTACTAGATACCGGATCCCAAGTCACCATCATATACCGAGGGTTCTATGATCGTCATCTTCAGAAGCGACAGCTACGACCGGCGGATCACATCAAGGTACGCGGGTTGAGCAACGACGACTATCCTATCGATGGGTTAGTGACCATGGATCTGGAAATCCAACAGCTCAACACGGGCAAGTCTCACCCCATGAAGGTGGATGCCTTGGTGTGCCCGGAACCCCGAGACACCCCCAAGTACCCTATCATCCTAGGCACCAATGCCGATATCGTACAAGCGGTCATCCGGGCTTATCTACACAAAATTAAGAGTTCCCCATGTCCAGTCTGCAGCTGCAATTGGTTCAATCGGATCCAGCCCAGCCTTCCCCTCCTCCCGATGACTACGGACTGCTGTTCTGTGGGCGAAAGGGGTGGACAAAGCTGCGTCCCGGAGAAACGCAAAGAATGTCCACCTGGTGTGCTTATGCAGAGCGTCTAGCCGAAGACCAACAATTCTCACTTGAAAGTACTCCCGGAGAAGATGTGAGGCGAGGATATCGGCTCGTACCCGAATTTCGCTATTGGCAGGGCGCCATCCCTAGGCGGATTGATGTGGTGGTGCAGAATCTATCCCCCTTCCCCTTGGCCATTGATGTGGGCCAGCAGATAGGAAGAATCTATCCGGTTTGTTCAGTGGAAGAGGCAGTACAAGCAAATACGACTCGAGTGAAAGAAACGGGGACGGCCCTGGACTTCGATTTCGGCTCGGCCGAATTGCCGGGAACCTGGAAGAATCGGTTATGGGCGCAACTAGAAAAAAGACGGTCCGTATTCTCTACCGAGGAGATGGATGTAGGGTGCAGCCGCAACGCTCAGCATACCATTCGCATGATGGATGAGAAGCCTTTCAGAGAACGTTCGCGCCGACTTGCTCCTCGGGATGTGGAGGATGTGAGAGCTGCTATCCATGACATGGAGGCCGCCGGAATTGTCACTGAGTCCCGAAGCCCCTACGCCTCCCCCATAGTGGTTGTGAGAAAGAAAAATGGAACTGTGAGGCTGTGTGTAGATTACCGGACGCTGAACAATCTGACGGTACCGGATCAGTACAACCTCCCTCGTATAGAAGAGATCCTGGATGCCCTACACGGGAGCCAGTGGTTCAGCATACTGGACCTTCGGTCTGGATACTATCAAGTCCCGATGAGCCCAGAGGATCAGGAAAAGACTGCCTTTGTCTGCCCCCATGGGTTTTATCAGTTCACTCGAATGCCTCAAGGCATATGCGGAGCGCCCGCCACCTTCCAGCGATTAATGGAGAAAACGTTGGGTGACCTCAACCCCCGAGAATGTTTGGTATACCTAGATGACATCATAGTCTTCGGGAAAACTTTGGAGGAGCATGAGAGTCGTCTCGTGAAGGTATTAGATAGGCTGTCCGCAGAAGGCCTCAAACTCTCTCTGGACAAATGTCGGCTCTGTCGGACCTCAGTAACGTATGTAGGTCACATAGTGTCCGGCGCCGGAATCGCCACTGATCCCGCTAAGATAGAAGCTGTCGTTAGCTGGCCTCGTCCCGAGAATGTGGGGGAGCTACGCTCATTCCTGGGTTTCTGCGGCTATTATCGGCATTTTGTGGAGGGGTATTCACGAAGGGCCAAAGCCCTCAACAGTCTGATCCGCATATACCCGTCTGAAACGGGCCAGAAGACCCACTCGGCCAAACAGCCCTTCGGGGATAAATGGACCCCCGAGTGTGACCAAGCCTTCCACGACCTGAAACAGAGCCTGACGGCTGCTCCGGTCTTGGCCTACGCCAACCCCGATCAACCCTACATTCTGCACGTGGACGCCAGCCTGATCGGCTTAGGAGCCGTGTTGCATCAGAAATATCCTGAGGGGTTACGGCCCATAGCGTACATCAGCCGCAGTCTCACCCCCAGTGAACAGAACTATCCGGTACACAAGCTCGAATTCTTGGCCCTTAAGTGGGCCATAGTGGATAAACTGCGGGACTACCTGTACGGGGTGACGTTTGATGTATGTACCGACAATAATCCTCTAACCTACATCATGATCTCAGCCAAACTGGATGCCAACGGACATCGTTGGTTGGCTGCGCTTTTCAATTACAACTTCACCTTAAAATACAAACCTGGACCTTTAAACATTGGGGCAGACGCCTTGTCGAGACGATTGGGGTTGGTCCCTGCCAACGATGAAGATCAGTGGGAAGAGATCCCCGGACCGGGAATAAGAGCCCTCTGCGGCATGGCAGCCATCATAGATGAGCAAGTAGCCTTTTCGGAGTTACGGGTGGCTGACTCCCTAGGGTGTGCACCCACAGCTATACCGGCAGCCTATCGAGACATGAGTGGAATACATGTCGCCCCCGATCAGATCATTGCTTGGGAACATATGGTACGTTATCATGAACAGGATCCGGTCGCAGGAACTATCCGGGAGGTCCTTCGACAAAAGCGACGGGAACTGCTTCGCCAGGCTCCGAGGGATGTAGGAGGTATCCTAATGCAGGAGGCGGACATATTTGAAATTCAAGATCGATTGTTATACCGAGTAGTGAAGTATCATGACCACCCGGATCGCCGCCAACTAGTGTTGCCAAAATGAGTACAAAACTTAGTGCTGAAAGCCATCCATGATGAACACGGACATTTGGGGGTGGACAAGACTTTCGGACTAGTAAGAGATAGATTTTTTTGGCCAAAAATGAGAGAATCCGTAGAGCATCACTGTCATAGGTGTGTGCGGTGTATCCAACGCAAGACTCTGCCCACCCGAGCTGCCCCCATGGGTCATCTAAAGAGTATGGGCCCTATGGATTTAGTCTGCATGGACTTCTTGTGCATTGAGCCCGACACCCATGGTATAGGGAACATGTTGGTCATCACTGATCATTATTCCCGCTACGCCCAAGCCTTTCCGACCAAGGATCAAAAAGCTATTACGGTGGCTAAAGTTCTTTGGGAAAAATATTTCATGCATTATGGGCTACCTTAACATCTGCATTCCGACCTGGGCCGGGACTTTGAAAGTAGACTAATAAAAGAATTGCTGAACCTCCTGCACATTACCAAGTCCCGTACTACTCCATACCATCCAGAAGGGGATGCTTTGCCTGAAGGTTTCAATCGCACTCTGCTGGACATGCTGGGCACCCTAACAGGTGTCGAGAAGACTAAGTGGAGTCACCATGTGGAAACTCTAGTCCATGCTTACAATTGCACCCGGCACGAATCTACCCGGTTCTCCCCCTACTTTCTTATGTTTGGCCGTGAAGCCCGATTGCCAGTGGATATACAGTTAAGAGTCTCCACCGATGGGGTGCCCAATTCTAACCATTTTTGCTACGTACAAAGATTACAAGAGAATTTGCAGGAGGCCTATGGGAAAGCCGAAAGATCCACTGAAAAGTTGAATGCCGGGAACAAAAGGCGCTATGATCACAAAGTGAAACATAGAGACATTAAAACTGGCGATGCCTGGGAGTACCGGGAAAGCATAAATTGGCTGACCGCTGGCGAGAAGGGGTATACGAAGTGGTTTCTCAAATGCCTGGCCTTCCAGTCTACCGGATAAAAGACTCGGAGGGTCGAATAAAGACGTGGCATCAAAATCATCTGCTCCCCCTTGGCCCCATGACAGAGACACTGACTCCAGTGAGTCCGCCACTAAATCCCAGAGCCTGTGTTTTGTATCACAAAGAGACTTTACAGATCTACCCCGCCCCTCAAGGGCTGAGTTGGAGACTCCCGATGAGTCCTGCTACTCCCCCAAGGAGGTAGCGGAAGAGCCAATTCGCAGAAGCCAAAGAGCCGGCCAACCTCCCACGAGGTTGGCTTATGATCAGTTCGGGGCACCTCATTACGAGTCTCAGCAGTGGGCTCGCAGCCGGGTGCAATCAGTGATTATCATGTTCAGTGACATGTACAAGTTGATAGAGGAACCCGTGTATTAGTGTTTTTCATTATATAATGGCTGTGTTGTTATCGTTTTCCAAGCGGGGTCGTTGGAATCCACAGGGGGGAGGATGTAGCCGTGACCCCTGATTCACCCCGAGGAATGTGAGGTTGCGCTTGCAAAGAGTAGTTGCAAAGCCCGCGAAGGAGGGGAGTACATTTGGCGGGAGAAGAGCAGTCCCATGACCCAGCAGCCCTACGGGGAGGGTCAGGTGAGAGCGTTTAGCCTATGGGAGGAGGAGTTTCCAGGCATATAGGCAGGGATTGCGCGCACGTGGAGTTAGAGCACCGTGGAGAGACGAGGAGACGGAGATACTGCGCTGGGAGGTTGTACCCCCCAGGCGCAGGCAAGGTGCCCCCGGCCCAGTTAGCCCTAAGTCACCATAGAGACAAGCTGAGCTAGGTACACCCTTAGTAAGGGCTCCGCCCCCTAACTATTGCGGTATTCGGGACTACCCTGTCGAGGAGAAGCGCCCCATATTGTAGCGTTGGACCCTCAGAGACTCTTTTCGAAGAACCGTAGCAGTTCCGAGCACCGGAGTGCTCGGCAGTTATTTCATCAAGTGCACCAACTTTACCCTTTCAATCACCTATGACCTAGTGGCTGCGCAGTCACCCATACACATACACACTGCCGTTGGGAACGAGAGAACTGATTAGCGTATATGGACACGGGCTGGGATCACCCGGTGGCGGGATTGGGGGAAAGTTATTGTTGGCGTCCGCCGAGGCGCATAGATGTGGACGTCCTCCGTGGCGTGTTAAATGTTGTGTACCAGCACACCGGAATGTCATGGCATGTAATATATTGTAAGGTTGACCTATCAGTAAACGAGATTGGTTTTATAACATGGTCGTGTAAGAGAAATTCTTGTATAGATTTCCTGCGAAGACTAACTCCCCCTTTGGTGGGATCTGTCGCAGGTGGAGGCGCTGCACCGAACCTATATATATATATATATATTGTATGCACCCCGGGCTCTCCGTGGCAGAGGCTCAGGCCCTGAGAGTCAGCAGGTAACACAGCAAAGAGTAAAAGCTTGCCAAGTGATAGGAAGTAGGGTAACATATGTCTAAAATGACTATGGAAATAAGTCTACTAGTTGTTGGAATAAGAATGTTGTAGAAGGTAATTTTGAGTTTTGTATGTTTGTTTATACATTTTTTTTAATTAATTACTAAAGCTGTATTTTTCATCCAGTGTACCCATTGGTTGTACTGTAGCTTTCTGTCTCTTCATTAAATGGTCATTTGCTTTGGATTAAAAATTGCTTGATGTTATCATATAACAACTTCATGTAAAAAGTTGGAAATTGATGTATCTCCTTGCCTTGCCTGGGCAGTGCTACAAGCACTTACTTTCACCAAGATATGTAGAGGACAACATATATTATTTGGACTCAACGTACATGTACATGTAAATTACAGTATGTAATCAGTGTGCAGTGTTTTTTAATACGTTTGTTTATATTTGGAGTTCTTGTAATACTGTAGGTCTTTGTCCACTGCCTCACCAGTCTTTAACATCCCATATTTTATACTATTAAGACTGCCAATTTAACATTGATGGTAAAACAAAGATGGAGATGTGTGAGGGCAGATGAGTTACTGCTATGGACAGTGTATAAAAGGATTGTGTGGCCTCTACTTATCTAATCTAATAAAGTCTACACACAGAGAAATGTAAATAAATAGAAATTAAAAAGCACTGTGATTCCTTTGTACACATATTTTTATATAAAGCCTTTATCTATATAATGTTTATTTCATAGAATGTTGACAATGCAGAGAAGACAATAATTCAAGAAATAAAAGAAAGTTTAGCATGAGAGTATTTCATAAGAACTAGAGATGGGCCAATCCGCCTAAATCCGCTTCCCGTATTTTCTCACATTTCTCCCTGCCCCAAATACGTTTCGCAGTGTAAAATTCGCAAACGTACTTAGACGGTTTTAATCCATCAAAAACCGCCATTGGATACAATTGGTTGACAGATGTGTAGAATCCAATCCACGGATTCAGCAACTTGTTGGCAGATTCTTCAAAATCTGTCAACAAATTGTTGAATCCGCGGTTAAGATTCTACAAATCAGTCAGCAGATTGCGGAATACGCAGAGTGCATTGACAATAACAATAAAAAATCCGCAAAAACGCAAATTACCCTTTTTGAGATTGATTTGCTGAATTCCACGGACCAAAGGGACCGGTCGATCCACTGCGGATCCAAATCCACCAAAAAAAATGTGCCAATCTCTATTAATAA
The DNA here is from genome assembly GCF_040206685.1 of Ascaphus truei. NCBI lineage: Eukaryota > Metazoa > Chordata > Amphibia > Anura > Ascaphidae > Ascaphus > Ascaphus truei. The sequence goes on along the minus strand of NC_134483.1, from coordinate 420,061,546 downwards.
CTTACAGTATGTCAAAGAGCACAGTTTGTCTTCTTAACAAGAACATAGTGTATAGATTGTTAGATCCAGCATTGGTTTAACGCCTAACCATTATTTTTCTGTGTCAGATGTTATACATATGTATTCATCACTAAGTACTAACATATCTGATAACAAATGTTTTTAAAAAATGATATATTCCTCAATGCCTATTTCTTGTGTTTATTGTGAGTGGGAGTGTCTTAGTAGAGACAACCTCTCAATTATTTCTGAATTCAAGCCATGCATTTCAATTTTTGACTATGCAGTTTATTTCATAAATCAAGTCGGTCAGTAAACTGATGTATATAAAAAATAGGCCAAGATTGTGGGGGTTATTCATTAAACTGCGATAGAAAACAATTTTCTGCTGCAGCAGAAGCACTGCCAAGATAATCATGCAATGTGGTCTTTATCTCCTGCAAGTCGAGCTCAGGTAATCAGTGGATCTTCTTGACAGGCAAATCGAGATTCTGGCTAGTTTGACAAGAAAATTAGAGTAAATTAGTAATCTCCATATGCAGTGATATGCACATATCTAGAAATCACTTAAAATGTTATCTTCAAAGTTAATCGCACTCTTTGTTCTAGCTACTGTAGTCGTACAGTATAAATGCAGAAGATTTATTCTTTTGTGTCATAACAACAGCTTTTTAGCTTCATCAGTTTTTGCCTTCAAGTGAACTAGTATTTTTTTTAATACATTTTCATTGAATACTGTATCATATTTTTTTGTCAGAGGAGTTTTGATAGAAATACTGATATATTTAAGATTCTTCCTCAGCACAAATGCAATAAATCACAGCATATAATATAGGGAAAGCAAATCATTCTGTGTTTGGACTTTGTTAGAGCTGCTGTTTTTTAAACAGCTTCCTAAATTAGACAACTGCATGGGCCATATTCACAGGTTAACGCACTATTGAAATGAATGTTGTTAGCACATACTAAAGTGCCAGCGTGGGTTAGTGAAAGAAGCCTTGCATGTACTTTTCATCTTCGAAATAGCACTAAAATTGGTTACATGAAGTACTCAGTGTGATTATTTCTTTATATTATATACAGTACTGTACGTATAATAAATAAATAGCACTATTTTTAAATTTTTTAATGACCACTGTTTACCAGTAGAGATGGATGATTTTTTTTGCGGATTTGGATCTGCCTCCTGTGGTCTGCGGATCAGGCTCAAAAAGGCCAATCTGCAATTTTTGGATGAGAGAGACTGAGTGACTTCCACATTTAATACTGTGTTCTACTGTGTATATGTCCCCACAAACATCCCTCCAAATAAATAAACCTCTATTATTCAGGATAACAACTCTAGCAGTGTGAGCTAAACAAGCTGATAGAGAGCACCACTGTCCCAGTATACTATGTTTTGACCTCTACTTCTCATTGAGTGCTCCTTACCAGTACGAAGCATTTTACCCTCTTCTGGGTTAGAGGATCATATCTATTTAGCAGCCTTCTGCCATGAGACACCTTCTTGCGCGCGAAAACACCTTACAATCCATTTATTTTGATGGGCTTTAATGTATTCCAGCACCAAATGTGCCTTATAGCAGAATACTGCTTAGTAAATCCGCTGTCTTTATCCTTTAAAAGATTAGAAGTACTAACTCAAGCCACAACTTCACTTTGTTATATTACATTTTTCTGCATCAGCTTTATTGGCTTCGCTTCACCTTGTTTTTACTTGTGTGTGTCAGAAAAATGTGTTTTATTTAATCTCTATTGAATATGAAAAGAGAGAAATAGCAATTCCTCAGAGGGGGTGCACTCCTAAATACTCCAAGTGGGTAAAATACCCGTTAGAGATGTATAATTACCTAGACAAAGTAAGGCCTTACTTTAATATATACAATTAAGAAAGGAGAAAGAACCTCCAAAGAGTTGAAACATAGATTCATTAATGTAATACAATGTATCCACGATGTATTAGCCTAACTGAGTTAAAAGGTTATACATTTATTAAGAATGAAGTGAATAATAAAAGAAAACGTACTGTAATTATAAAAAGTACAAGATCAGAGGGTGATCAAACCGCTAAGTGCACTGATCCTAGTAGTGAGACCTAGTACTTAGTGTTTATATAAGCAAAATGATAAGCAATGAACAAAGCCTGTATATTTATATTTGCAGAACAAAAGACTCCTGATTTAGCGCTTGTTTAAAAATGCAGATTGAACAATCAAAATGCCTTAAATAATAGGTTGTCTTATTCAGATGTGCAGTCACCCTGAAACAGACTTTATCCACTTTAATTGATAGGTACATAGAAGGGATTTTATGTGCCCTCTACAATCTATATGTAGCCAGGTCCCCTCTTACCGGACAGCCAGAGGCATGCGCACAAGCTCTGTAAGGGGCAACTGGGTGGCCAGGGGCTCCGGAGTGGGTAGAATGGAGGGCGTCGCCATTTCAGAGGTTATCGCGCATGCACGAGATCCGGCGCATGCGCAGAAAGGGAAGAGTCACGGCAGCCAAAGGAAATAGGCTCAGTAAGGACTACAATTCCAAGCAGCCCAAGGGCTGCAGATCACATGTTGTGAAAAACGTAGGGCCCTTAGGATCTCAGCACGAAGCAGGAGACACATTTCGCGCTTGGGGCACGCAGGAAGTTGGGATCTGGACAGGGAGGGTGAAGGTAATGTCCAGGGAGCAGTGCTCCACTGGACTAGGCCAGATTCCCCCCCTAGGTCCAAGTTAGACCCTGATTCACTGTAGATGGTGTATGCTGCAGGGAAAGGCCTTGAGATAGGGACCATTCCCAGTAGTGTTTCAGTGAGGGACATCAGCAGCAGGATATTGCATCTAATGGTGACGTTGTGTGGCCTGAGGCCTGTGAGCAGAATAAGGCCACAGTATCAGAGACTCTATTATAGGGGTGCAATCCAGCTGGAGGCCCCTCCAGAGACATTGGCCTAAGGATCTTCACTTGTTAACCTGGTAAGGACGGAGACCAGGGAGGTATTACTCACGTGCACCAACGGGCCCCAACACATTAAGGGAAGCGCTATCCCACACATGCTCTTTGGGGAGGGACTTGGTTGTGGACACTAGGGGTTAAGTGCCCAGGCACTCCAGTATTTTGGGGGTTCCACCTGGATGGTGTTATTGGTTGGGGAAGGCCTTGTTGGGCAGTGTTATGTTGGATGATATATATAAATTTGGGCCACAGACAAGGTATTTAAGAACCTTTCACAGGCTATATGTATACTCCTTGATAAAGTGCGCAGGTGTACACAAAACGCGTAGGAGGGTGCTAACCTCCATTTGTTTTATGGATTAATAAAGGATTATTCTTCATTATACCTTGGGACCCACTCTTTTGGCTGTGCGCCAGTTCTCCTCTTTCTTCAAAGATTTTCAAGTCAGAAAAGTTTCTATGTCCCACTTTTTAGAACGTAGCAGTCGCGGCAGGTATTTCATGCCGAAAACCATTCCAGGACTTTTGCGAGTAACTACTGGTCATTGGAATTTTGTTCCGAAAACGGATACAGTGTATTCGTTAGCCCCATTCCCTACTGTCTCAGTGTGGGGTTAGGTTTGGGAGCGTATTCCGCTCCCTTCCCCCTCCCGTCCCTTCTCCTTCCATCTCCCTGGTTGCTCCTGGCCCTGCTAGCTACAGAGTGCATAGGAGACAACGGGGATTCCTTTTACCGATATCTGGACTTGGTCAACTAAATAGCAACTGAATTTGTTGGAAGGAAGAGGAACTGTTTTTACTTATGACATGTAAGTCTATATTTTACATAAAACACTATTGGGCTTATGCAGTAAGCGTTCATTAAAAAATTGCTTGTCCATTTTTATCGCCATTTTTTTTAGCGTTGCTATCACGGTATTCAGAAAGCTTTGATTACCTGTGATAGCAAAATTCCCAAAATGAGCGAGTTGCCGCCAGCGATAAGATCGACCCTCTGAAATGGCCTTACCCGGGCGATTCATTTCTGCTGCAGAGAGAGCTGCTCATAGAGAACTGCCTCTCCCAGCGAAAATCTCACCCGAAATTTATGTTTTTTAATATACATTTTATTCCTAGTGTAGATGAGATGGGGTCTCTGGAGCAGAACCACATTGCTTTGAGGTCCGGGAACCCCCAACTTTCCGCAATACAGGCCCTGTTATGGGGTGCCTGTATCTCCTATGCAAGGAAATGTCTCATGTCACATGATCGGGACATTTCAGATTGCGGATTTAGTTACCACGATCTGATTGGCTGAAATACCATGTGACGCAGGCCATCTTGGATTTAGTGACATCATCTTTAAGAGAAATTAAGTATTCTGATTGGCTGGCATCAATCCCTTTAAATGACGTCATTGCCATTTTAAAAAAAAATTCAGCACGAGGTTTAACAGCTAATCAGATGGCCGTTGAACCAGTTCCCGCCCAAATGTGACATCACAAGCCATATTTAAGGCGGTGACGCCTCATTTGAGCCCAAAAAGACGACGAGACAACATTGGTTGGGATCTACCATGGGTTTTTTTGGATTGACAGCAGAAGACAGAAGATTAAGGAGATAAAGAAATAATTACAGAAGAAGAAAGAAGAAGCGGATTAAAGAAAGTAAAATTGGGTACCTGATCCGGATCTTCATGGCGGATGGCATCGGATGCTGTTTGAAGCCTTCGCGGTACGTGAGCTTCCTGTTTCCTCAGGAGTCGGAGGGCCACCGCTTCTAAAGGTAAGTAAAATATTGAATGTATGGAAAAAAAAATTTTTTTACAGGTTTTTAGAATAGATGTGTATTTTTTTATTTATTTTTTTGAACATTGACTGATAATGTATTAATCTGTACGACTTTAGGGTACAGATCAATACATTATTAGGCCAATCATTTGTTTTTATTTGGTTGCTTTGTATTTAGTGCGATTTTTTTCTAGGTCTGTTTATTATGTGGATGTAATTGTTTGTCATTCAGCTTCATTATTTTTAAATTGTTTTGGCGATTGATTTTCGTTTTTAATTAATTATGTCTTGTGTTGGGTGCTGCTTTTAATGGTTGTGTTGCCGAGTTTTTTTTTATTAATTAATTTCTTTGTTGGTTAACCGTTGAATGAATTCCTTGATGTTTAGCTGTGTTATTCTTTTAATGAATTGCTTTGATTGGTACCGTTAATGGATGAATTAATTCACTATTGTGTTGGTTAGTGCTTGTATTAATTGCATTTGTTGGCTACTGTTTTTATTTAGTGACTTGGGAAGTTAAGGTGTTTCGGAATGTTTTATTATTGTGTGTTTTGTGCATCAATGTATTTTGATTAGGGTGCCCATTGACTTCTATAGTGGCATATCAGGCCCTTATTATTATATCTGTATGATGTACCACTATACTGCTCAATGGGTACAGGGTAGGTATAGTGGGTCCGGGGTGGGTGGTTAGGACTCCAGGGTGTGTTGCTTGGCAGGGTGGGTTAACCCATTAATTACTATAGCGGTTATTAACCGCAAAGGTGATTAAGGGGTTAGGGGCCATAGAATGTATTTTGCAATGTGTTTTTCTGACATCGGAGGACAGGGACCTGCAGTAAGTTGACGAGGACACCCGTCACATTGGCAGGGGTAAATAGAATGGTTTTATTTGCTTTATTTATGCTGACTAATGTGTTTAATAATGGGCAAATATCTGGATAATAGTTATTTTGCCCATTACTGTGCTGTGTGTTTGGTGGGGGGGTGTATGTATTGATTTAAATGTAGGCCATGTTAATTTTTTACAGACAGGATTGGTACCGAATCCAGCGGGCACTCACGCGGACCACCCGGGGACCCCCAGACACCAGTGGGAAATACCTGGAATTATTTCACAACATTGCAGATATCTTCATTGTCCTTAGATAAATCTATAATCCATCTCTTTACTGTGTCACGAGACAGGTTTTCGCATATTTGCCACCATGCATAATTTCGCACATTTTTATTGCAGCCGGAAGTAGTAATGTTTCACCAATATTATATGGCTTCATTGTCCTTGCAATGAGTTGAGAAAACTTCATAAGATGCCCTCTGAACCTTTGACTACACTGTCACATATTTATTCATGACACTTGCACTTCATGTCGCTTCAAAAAGGCAATATCTTTATCTCTGTGTTCCGGATGCCTGGTAACCAAGGGGCGCGTGAGTTTTGCTGGTTTCATACTGTCATTGGCCAAGATATCAGAACATAATACACACTGTGGTCATTGCTCATGATTAATCATTGTCCACGAAAATCTAAGATTAAGATATTCTTTTTTATATTTCTTATTTTGCTACTTGAAGATTCCATTTGCACATTTGTACATTCAGTTGTTTTGGACTTTTCAACAATGTTGTGCAACTTTTGTACTTTTTTTGATAGGCCACCATTTGATGAGGTAGCAGTTGTAGCATATATACCTGCCTTTAATATCCACTTATCAATTTTCAGGGTGAAAATATATTTAACTAACTGTTAACTGTAATAAAATTTGACTTATCGGAACCACAGGTGATGCTCCAATTACTGTAGATCAGGCGATTAAGACTATATAAAGAGAAAAAAACTACTATATGATATATGAGACAATCTCAAGTAGATTCTCCTCATCCCCTCCTCTGGTCTCACCACCTTTCCATTGACGTGTAGCCAGGACCCCGTTGTTCACCAATTGGATGAAGGGGAGGTGCATCTAAGGACGCTCCTTTAACGGAGGTGCCGCACAGTAAGGATCCGCCATGTTAGGTTGGCGCCAGTGCAGAGTTGGTCCGGCTAGAGGTTGCGCATGCGCAAGGTGGGAACCAAAAGCCTGCGAAGGAGGAGAGCTATGGGAGGAGGGGAGTAGGGGACTAGGGTCCCAGCAGCCCCCGCATTTCCCCCGTGACGCGTAGGAACCAATCAGGTACGGGAGGAGGGAGGAAAAGGAAGTGGAGGGGCGCACGAGTTTTCAGAGTTAGCTGACGGAGGAAGGAGAAGGAGCTCCGGTGTAGGGAGACTGCCGCCCCTACCTAGGCCATATGCCCCAGGCCCAGTTAGACCCTGAGCCCTAGTAGAGTGCAGCTGAGCTAGGGACTGGCCACAGTCAGGTTCCGGATCCCCTTACTGTGCTACGAGTCATACCAGGACAGTTCTATATCCACGGGAGACCTGGGACCAGGCCCCGCCACTAGCCGCAGCGTGTCCGAGTGGGATCGCCCCGGACGGATACGGGTGATGTCATCTACGCCCTCGCCGATACTTTGTGAAGATAGTTGCAGAACCGGGTACAGGAGTACCCGGCAGGTAAAACGTCAAGTGCACCAACGGTACCATTCTCACTCCGGGACACGGTAACTGCGGAGTCACACATTTATACATTCACTGACTCACTTGAAAGGGGTTGGGGAACGTACTCCAAGGGGGGGCTGGACACGGGGTGGGATCACCCGGTGGCGGGAGAGGGAGAGTGAGCGTTCCAAGGACGCTGGTAGTAGTGTCTCCTCCAGTGAGGGGCAACTGTGATTACGTAATTGATTGCATAAGTAAAACATCTTGGTTACGGTATTGCTGTGCGTGTGTGTGTTCATGTATGTAAGTTCCTGCGAAGACCCAGTTCCCCTAGGGCGGAAGCTATCGCAGGTGGAGGTGCTGCATCAAGACATAGATATTGTGAACACCCCAGGCTCTCCGTGGCAGAGGCTTAGGCCCTGTGAGCCTACAAGTTATATAGCACATGGTAGTGGCCTGCGTTCGCTCGGAAGCAGGGCTACAGACGTCAATAGACGCATGCTGCAAATGCATTCTTTAATATCGTTTATATTCTCAACACTTAGTTAAGTACATTAATTATTATCCCCCATAAACTGTAAAGTGTCTGTAGAACAGCAAGGCTATAGCGACCAGAAGACAGTAGGACAAGGATGAAAGAACCATGAATGCACAGAAATCTCGATGGGACACTGAGTAATGTTGGCAGTATAACAGAGGAGTTGGTGATGATCTGCCTCTCTATGCTGGTAAGCATTATGAATTTATTAAATGTAACAGCTGATCTTTGGACCTGTCAGGCTACAGAAATGAAATCAGGTCACCTCCTGTGTATAAAGGCTCTGTTGAAGAAGGAAAACTTGCCCTGAACACTGCACCAGGCCTCCCAGGAACTGACACTCTCGATAAGCCATGCACCTTATTAATGTAGCAGGTGACCCTAGAAAGCAGTAACATGGCTTGGACCGGGACATCTTATCTTATGCTCATTCCTTGCTGAAGAGCATTTAACTTATCATAACATTTGGAGCTGTAACATGTTTATGAGATGTCCCATGTAGGCAATATACTAGTATTGGATCACTATCTGTTTATTTGACTGTTTGTTGGTATCTGCTGTGATACTATCACTATCCCGTAGGGGCTGAAAAGGGCAGGAAGAGGACTTTGGCAACACACAGAGTTAATCTCCCCTAGAGAAAAGCAGCAGCTGAAGCTAATCAGCCTGGTTTGAATGAGGAAGTGTTTTTAAAAACTGAAAGCTGCCATGCACAGAGAGACAAAGTGTCACAGAATTACTCCAAGGAATGACTAATGCTGCCAAAATTGTGCACATATAAGTTCTACAGATATCCAAGAGAAATCCAAATGGATCAATAATCCAATAACAGCACTCCCGTTCAGTGTCTCTCTGATAGATGGTATGTTGAATGTGAAACCCTTATATTGATAAATGCCGTGTATACATGACTCTGCCACGGGATGGGGTAATACTGTGGTAGGGAGAAAAATTCAAACGGTGAAGCCGGGTCTCCAGCCAGGAGACTATAACCGGCCCCTAGCTCACCGTGATCCTCCGCCACTGCCCTCACAAACCCTGTGTCACTCACGACAAAATAGGGAATAAATTACTCACACGCTTGACACGCCGAGTCAAATTCAAATGCTGAAAGGAGTTCCTCCGATCCGGGAGTGCAGTGACGCGTGCTCCAGCCAATGTAGATAAGGTAAACGAAAAAGGGGGAATCCGGCAGTGCACAGCTGCCGTCAGGATATGAATCGATAGTCCACACGCATAAAACTTAAAGGTTGAAGTTTAATGAGTGCATACACACAAAATATACTGCTACAAAAGAACTCTTGATGCGTTTCGTCCCGATTGGGACTTTGTCAAAAGAGTGACTGGCACTGACCCTTGTGATGCTTATAAAGGGAAATAAACGTTACTTTAGAGTGAATCAAATTGGATCAGCTGTTAGACACACCAGAAAGGTAATATAGCAATCAGCTCAAAGGTGGATCGCCCTTATTTAACCCCCTGGCTACTCCTCTTCTACAAGACATCACTTGGGCCAATCTCATGCAGTAAACATAGATAAAAGATACAAAAGGTTAAAAACAATAGCATATACTGCCGTTTAGAAACAAAAAAAGCATGTACCAAACAGTTACCAGTGATAATGTAGCAGAAGCAGCAACAATGATCAAAATATACTGACACATAAAACATATTATAAAGCAACATACAATAAGTGTATATATAGAAAATATATATATTACTACTAGAGTACGCTATAGATTCTAAAGCTAAGTAGGATCACGTATGAAAAAATACTATTGTCTAAACACTCAATAAATAAATCTATATATAATAAATATGAATCACTTAATATAACCTAAAGACACACAATATTGTGAACATCTATATATCAAAAGAAAAAGCAAACATGTCATTAAATAATTTGTAAACCTGAAAATATATTTAAACAAATTAAACATAATTCTAATTCTACCACCTTATATCATATATAGTAAATCTTTAATAAAAAAACCTAACATACATTCCTTATAAATCATAATTGAAGACCCAAGAAATGTCAAATATGAATGACTCTATATCAAATTAAAAAATGCTTGAGATCCCACTCTACATTAATCCCTGTGGGTTGCAGTGTATTCATAGCATGGATCCAATACATTTCCCTTGTATTAAGTTTGTTAATTCTATCTCCCCCTCTGGGGTGGACACCAACATGTTCAAGGGCTGAAAAGGAGAATTGTGAAATATCCCCCTGACTACACATAGAAAAATGTCGCGACACTGGATGCAACATATCCTTTTTTTTTAAATATTTCTAATGTGTTCCTGAACCCTTATTCTCACTGGCCTAATGGTCCGACCGATGTATGACATGTTGTATCCACATTGTAAATGATAGATCACGTAGCTTGAATAACAATTCATAAATTTACCAATACGATGGTTACCCTCACAAGTGGGAATATTTTTAATGGCTCTAGCATATTTACATACTGTACTGAGCACCGCCCACATGGGAAAAACCTCTAGGTATGGTACTAAGTGATCCTTGTGGTTGGGCATTAAATAGACTCGGTGAGAGATGCGAACCTAGGGTTTTAGTTTTATTGTAAATAAACCTTGGTCCCTCCTGTATCAGGGGTGCTATATCTTTATCAAGAGTAAGTATTTTCCAATGTTTATGAAATATTTCTTTGATCGCTTTGGATTGTCTACTGTAAACTGAAATAAAGGATGGACACATAGAATCACTTTCATAATTGTTTTGTTTCTTTTTCTTATACAAAGGTTTCGATTTAATAATTTCTTCTCTTTCAAGGGTATCTGCATATTTAAATGCTTTAATAATATCATTATCTTTGTAACCTCTTTCTTTAAAGTTATTGGCCATTTCATGTGATCGGGTCAAAAACATTTCATCACTTGAACATATCCTTTTCAACCGAATACACTGGGCTTTAGGTATACTCCTAATCAGAGCTGGAGGGTGACAACTGGTTGCACATAGGAGAGCATTTTTGGACAGGGGCTTACGGAAGATATCTGTCTGTATCTTTTTGTCAATGTCTATAAAAAGTGTTATATCTAAATAGTCTATGTGATGTATATTTTGTGTATGAGTGAATCTTAAATTATAATCGTTAATATTGAGTGTATTAATAAAAGTGAGTAGTGAATCTACAGGTACCCATAGATTAGACCCCAAACCATCTACCTCTACTGCCTTGATGTTTTCAAGACCCCTTAAATCAGACCCCAAATCTGTCTCTAATAGTTGTTCAAAAAACGTGGTAGAACACGACGATCAAAAAGGAAACGGGGAAACAAGAGGCAGAACGAAAAGGAAAAAATACACCTGAATGATTCAATAGATAATGTGATCAATCTCTCAGGGATTGAATTGACCATTGATCAGTTATCCCTACTTAATCGTGGGTTGGGATTTGCACCAACTAGTAACTTTCAATTATTTGAGACTGTCATTGATTTGCAGAAGTTCACTCGAAAACTTTCCCTTAAAAATTTTTTTGCATTACAGGGTAAACATAAGTCTATTAATTCCAATGTAGATGTTTCAATGATTGAGAATGTTTGTAATGATGAGAATGTATTATTTGACTTTAAAGATCAATGTCTCATATCTGATATGGAGGACATATTGGAACAACAGGGAGAATCGCTAAGTACTTCTATGCAATCATTCTTTGGTAACCATGACTCTGGGCTTAAGAAAAAATCAATTTTCTGTCCGAGCTCCCAGAGGGGTCCGTATATCACGACTTTTGAAAAACTGGTAGAACGTGATATCCGGTTATTGAATAACGTTTTTTCTTTTTCTAGTGTTGGAAGTAATAATCTTACCATTTCAGAGATTAAACAGCTGGAGGTTCTTAAACGTGACCAGAAGTTGATATTCAAAAAGGCAGATAAGGGTGGGGCCCTTGTGGTCCTATCATCAGAACAGTACAAAAAAGAGGCCTACAGGCAATTAACTGATACAACATTATATCAACAACTGAGGTCAAATCCTACCAATGATTATTTAAAACAATACACGGAGATTTTGGATATGGGCAAGATTCTTAATGTTGTTAATCATAAAGAATTAGAATTCTTGGCCTGTCCACATCCCGTGATACCCATATTTCATCATCTCCCAAAGATCCATAAATCGCTGGTCGACCCACCTGGTCGACCCATTGTGGCGAGTATTGGATCTTTGGGAGATGGGTTATCGCGGTATGTGGATGGGTTTCTTCAACCACTGGTATATCAACTACCGTCCTTCATTAAAGATACTTCAGATTTGATTAGGTCCATTAAGGACTTGGAATGGAAACGAGGATACAGGTGGGTCACACTTGATGTGGCCTCCCTGTACTCTATCATCTCACATAATCAGGGCATACATGCACTCCAACACTATCTGAATTTATCAGATTTATCGGCCACTTTGAGCACTTTTTTATTGGAATCAGTCACATTTTTACTCACTCACAATTATTTTATGTTTGATTCACAGTATTACTTACAAAAATTAGGCACTGCAATGGGTTCTTCTTTCGCACCATCTTATGCGAACCTCTTTATGGGTCTTTGGGAGTCACGTCACATTTATTACGATTCTAACTTATTTCGTAGTCACATTATTTTTTATAGACGTTTTATTGACGATCTCATTTTGGTGTGGGATGGGGATTTAGATTCACTACTCACTTTTATTTATACACTCAATATTAAGGATTATAATTTAAGATTCACTCATACACAAAATATACATCACATAGACTATTTAGATATAACACTTTTTATAGACATTGACAAAAAGATACAGACAGATATCTTCCGTAAGCCCCTGTCCAAAAATGCTCTCCTATGTGCAACCAGTTGTCACCCTCCAGCTCTGATTAAGAGTATACCTAAGGCCCAGTTTATTCGATTGAAAAGGATATGTTCAAGTGATGAAATGTTTTTGACCCGATCACATGAAATGGCCAATAACTTTAAAGAAAGAGGTTACAAAGATAATGATATTATTAAAGCATTTAAATATGCAGATACCCTTGAAAGAGAAGAAATTATTAAATCGAAACCTTTGTATAAGAAAAAGAAACAAAACAATTATGAAAGTGATTCTATGTGTCCATCCTTTATTTCAGTTTACAGTAGACAATCCAAAGCGATCAAAGAAATATTTCATAAACATTGGAAAATACTTACTCTTGATAAAGATATAGTACCCCTGATACAGGAGGGACCAAGGTTTATTTACAAAAAAACTAAAACCCTAGGTTCCCATCTCTCACCGAGTCTATTTAATGCCCAACCACAAGGATCACTTAGTACCATACCTAGAGGTTTTTCCCATGTGGGCGGTGCTCAGTACAGTATGTAAATATGCTAGAGCCATTAAAAATATTCCCACTTGTGAGGGTAACCATCGTATTGGTAAATTTATGAATTGTTATTCAAGCTACGTGATCTATCATTTACAATGTGGATGCAACATGTCATACATCGGTCGGACCATTAGGCCAGTGAGAATAAGGGTTCAGGAACACATTAGAAATATTTAAAAAAAAGGATATGTTGCATCCAGTGTCGCGACATTTTTCTATGTGTAGTCAGGGGGATATTTCACAATTCTCCTTTTCAGCCCTTGAACATGTTGGTGTCCACCCCAGAGGGGGAGATAGAATTAACAAACTTAATACAAGGGAAATGTATTGGATCCATGCTATGAATACACTGCAACCCACAGGGATTAATGTAGAGTGGGATCTCAAGCATTTTTTAATTTGATATAGAGTCATTCATATTTGACATTTCTTGGGTCTTCAATTATGATTTATAAGGAATGTATGTTAGGTTTTTTTATTAAAGATTTACTATATATGATATAAGGTGGTAGAATTAGAATTATGTTTAATTTGTTTAAATATATTTTCAGGTTTACAAATTATTTAATGACATGTTTGCTTTTTCTTTTGATATATAGATGTTCACAATATTGTGTGTCTTTAGGTTATATTAAGTGATTCATATTTATTATATATAGATTTATTTATTGAGTGTTTAGACAATAGTATTTTTTCATACGTGATCCTACTTAGCTTTAGAATCTATAGCGTACTCTAGTAGTAATATATATATTTTCTATATATACACTTATTGTATGTTGCTTTATAATATGTTTTATGTGTCAGTATATTTTGATCATTGTTGCTGCTTCTGCTACATTATCACTGGTAACTGTTTGGTACATGCTTTTTTTGTTTCTAAACGGCAGTATATGCTATTGTTTTTAACCTTTTGTATCTTTTATCTATGTTTACTGCATGAGATTGGCCCAAGTGATGTCTTGTAGAAGAGGAGTAGCCAGGGGGTTAAATAAGGGCGATCCACCTTTGAGCTGATTGCTATATTACCTTTCTGGTGTGTCTAACACCTGATCCAATTTGATTCACCCTTAGTAACGCTTATTTCCCTTTATAAGCATCACAAGGGTCAGTGCCAGTCACTCTTTTGACAAGCGGGACGAAACGCGTCAAGAGTTCTTTTGTAGCAGTATATTTTGTGTGTATGCACTCATTAAACTTCAACCTTTAAGTTTTATGCGTGTGGACTATCGATTCATATCCTGACGGCAGCTGTGCACCGCCGGATTCCCCCTTTTTCATGCACAGAGAGAGACTGTTTTCCCCAGAGATGGGGGAGATAGAAGTGCTCCCCGGCTGCGGAAGTTGGTTACAGAGGACCTACAAGGAAAGTTTCTCTGGGCTCAAGTGGGGCAGAGATCCACTAAGAAGGAAAGGATGCAAGATTGTGCTGAAGCTGTGACGTCTGCTCCGTAAGGACTAAAGATAAGCAAAACCCTTATTTTTGTATGCAGAGACTGTTACATTGGTGTATGTGCCAGGGCATGATTTAGCTTGGAACAAGTATTGTTGGCCAGCAGTCTTTAGAGAGGACTGTAGAAAAGTCAGGTAGTTTCCCTAACGGGAATAGGATTTGATATTATTAGGTTTTCTTAAAGGGACGATGGGGCTGTTGTATGATTTAATCCCTGTAAATAAATCCCTGCATAGAAAATAAAGTGTTTCCGGCCTTAAATTTGGACAAAAGAGACTGCAACGTGGTGTGGGCATCACATTGGTAATAGTTTGTTTTTTTTGATGGACTGGCAATATCACACAGGAAATTCTTTTTTGGGTGCATTCATCCACCCATTTGCTACCTCCCTGCTCTCTTTTCCCACTCACCCACATCCCCCTTTTTTCTCATTTGCTCCCCCCCTCTTACTCTTTGGCTTGCCTTCCCCAGTGTCATCCACACTCCTACCTACCAGTATTATTTATTTATTTTTCTGTTTTTAATGTTATGTGGTGTTTTTACTTGTTACTTAGTATTATTTTATTGTATTCAGAGTAACATTTACATAGCGGCAGCCTACCCTTTCAGTTGTCAGCTGTGAAGAGGATCGCAGCGAATCAGGGTTCCAGCGGAGAGCATAACCAGAGCACTATTGCTGGGCAGACACGGAAGGAGGGGCATTCAACGTCACAATGATGGGGTGTGCCGCTTCCCTGCCATCCTACTGCGTACTGGCCTCTTCTGGTCCATTTATTGTGCAGACAACATACCTCCACCACCCCCCCGCCCACGCACCAAGTTTGGCCAGCTACCTGGCCATCTGCCCGCCTGCACCAACATGTTCGGCTGCCTCATATTCAATGACGGATTTGAATACATACACTTTTTTTAAACTTGTTTTAGAAAATATATACTGCAAATGGTAGTTTTTTTTTTTTTTTTTTCAAATATAGGGGCAATTTAAAAAAATGAAAAAAAAAACTACAATTTTCACTGCGACTTCCAACTGAGCTCTCACCTTCATAAACTTCTCTTTGGTGGGGTGAGCAGATAAAGAAAGATTCACATAAAAAAAGGAATAGATTTGGGAAGTTTATATGGACAAAAAAAAAAGATGGACCTGGAAAAATGTAGGGAATAGTTTATTTAATTTAACTAAGATACTCAGAACATATCAGGAATCTTACATAATGCAATTTTTATATTTGGCACATTCACATTATTATAGTTTGTTTGGTTCATGAGCAGTCCATCCCTGGGCCTTTAAACTCTTCTATTAATAGAGGTTCCAAAGTACCACGCCCATGTAGCTGTAGGTGGCAGAAAATGTTAGCATTGATTAGGAAGCAAGTAAGCCTGGTTCTTGCATCACATACTGTACTGTATGAGTTTTCCTTCTTTCCACTCTTGTCTCTTTTATGAAATATATTGGTAGACTATATATAATTGCACTCCTATTAAACAACTTTTAACAATGGAGACACATTTTTAGGGGGGGGGTTCATGGTCTTGTGACTTTAATTACAATATTTTGCATGTTTTCAGCTTGGTTGTCCTTTTGTTGTATGTCTTCTCATAGTAGAATGTCACCTTGGTCATCTCATCAATCTCTCCCTACTGTTACCCAAATGACTGTACAAGGATACATACTATCACTGAAATGTAATGTATGAAAAAATAGTTTTCCACTGATTGATTACTTAAATTTGTTGTAGCAAAAAATCTCGCTTAAACGACAGTACTCTAGTAGCTATAAATGCAGTATATTTGAAAGAGTTTAATTTAAATTATATCTAGGTGCATCTTGCTTTAAGGTTGCATGGGAATGAATGTTATTCACTCAAAAGTAATCCCAGATTTCAATATAGAATATTAGATGAGTTTGTTATACACGTCAAGCCAAATAAATAATATTGCCATTTTTGACAGGACTTTTTATGAATGTTATAGTAGGGTCATCTATCAATGTAGTATGGGGTTTTTTGTCATAAAGTTATGCAAATACAGAATTCTAAAATCAGACAGTGTACCAATAAAAATATATTCCAGAGTTGTTTTTAGAACAGGCTTTTTTTTTTTACTTACACTAGAGTTGGCTTACTTTTTGTCCTAAATTAATTTAAATGTGCATGCTTTATTTAGGACTAAATCATATGAGCATAAGAAAGCATATTTAAACAGTTAGACATTTACTATAATTCTCATTTCTTATTCATATCTGACAGTTGCTTTTTTAGACACTGTGGAAGAGTATTAGATAAAGTGCATTGTCTGTCATACAATCTATGATGACTGAATACTTATTGTATATATCTTAGACAGGTACGTGTATAAAAATTGCAGCACTTACAAAAAGATTCAGCTATTTTAGGATCTGGCTCTTCGTCTTATTTCTCTTGATTCTCTTTTAATGATGCTGAGTGATATCATTTTTCATATGGAAATTATCTCTCTATAACCTCTGTTCGTAAGGGCATCCGATTATAAGGGAATATACTGTAAGTCATTGTGGTGGGAACTGCACCTTAATCTAACCCTACTTTAACTACTGTAGCCCTCACTCAGATTGACACTGGAAGGGAGAGGAAAATTTTACGTTATGTTAAATGAAGAATGAATGAGTTGTTTGAATTTAGACTGGACAATCATGGTCAGTAAAGAACTTTAAGAAACTATCTAAAACATATTGTTTGACTGTTTGTGTATATACGGTAATGTTGGTTGTCAAAACCATTAATGTCATTAGAAACATGTGTTAATTTAAATTTGTTATGCAACAGCCCTAATTCATATAAAATGGTTGGAAAATCACATAACACCAGAAGTTTATGGAAAAGGCACATCTGGTGCCAGAAGAAGAAGAAAAGACAAGGCAGAGGCCCAGAATGGGGCTTTTGCCCCCATTAGGGCTGAAGTGCATCACGGATTTGTGTGGGTCAGCTCCCACTTTCCCGCTCTCCACAAGATTATTCAAATGTGCATCAATTGAGAGAGGGGGAGCCAGCCGAGACCCACGAGGGGACGAAAGGGGGCAGGACATGGTGCTTAAATACCCTATGCCCGTTCTGAAGTTAACTAATTGTCTCTTTTTGCATTTTCCTGCAGAGACAGAGTACCTGGTTTCTGTGCCGCTACTCAATAAGGGATCACCAGACCACCCACTCCAGCTGCCGTCAAGATGCCTCCAGCCCAGGGCCAGACAGCACCCCACAGCCTGCTCCAAAGCAATGGTTGCCTTCTTAGCTGAACCTTCCTCAGTTCCCCCAGTGCATGCCACCACATAACCTCCAACCTGCCTGACTCCCCTCAGCCTCGCTCCAGATTGCCTCCCTGGCAGCTCTGGCACTACCTACAGTATAAACAATCACTTTTTTGGTCCATGGTACTCCACAGAGCAGATCCCCTTACTCCTGCTCCTCTCTTTGCCTCCCTATGCTCCCCTGCTTCCCTCCCCATGGGCATTATGGTTGCCCCCTCCATTGAGGGGGGGTTTAAGTGTGGCCACTGCTTCCAAACTCCCACCCCCCCCCCCACTTTCCACCAGGTCAGAGCTTGTGGGACACTTCACTTCTCCCCCCAGATGCAACATCCTACAGCAGATGCAACATCCTGCACATGAGTAGCGGCTTTTCTCCCTCCTTCATGCTACGGTCCCCCCTCTCCAGTGCCAGTCCACCCCCTTCCCTTCCTGGTCAGGTTATCCCCCCATAAGCTCTCCCACTCCTTGCCCACTCCCAGCAGTGATCCAGTGGCTATCCATTGCTTGACCGCCCCCCTTCTATGGCTTGCCCACACACTTTTCCCTCCATGCTGCCCCTTTTGTGATCCAGCACAGCTCCCCTATTTTATCCCCAGTCTGCTATTCACCCTCTCCTCCTTAGAGGCTGCATGCCCCTATCTCCTCACCTTGTATGGGTCGATTTTGGTGCCCTTCGTGAGCAGCATCCCAATGAGCACCCACCTCAGACAGGCGGTCAACCAGATTGTTTGTCAACAGGAGCAGGTGAGTATAGCAATGTCATAAATACAATGTTTTGATTCAGAATCCTGGGGTTCCAAGTGATAGCGATAGTGTGACCTAATAGGTGGATAAGTCTCTCTATGGTTTGCGGCATATCAGGTCCCTATTTTGTGGTACTCAGCGCCCCTTATGCATTAGTACATAGTCCACAAAACAGGAATTAGCACAGTAGCTTTTCAGCCAACATTGTTTCAAGCGCGCACTCAACCATAACCAGGCAACAGCTAAGTGGCGTGAACTGATGATCACAAGGGTATTCCAATAGTGGAAAAGCAATGGTCGTAGAGGAGGGGTTTAAAAAAGGGTTCAGCAGCCAAGTGCAAGGGAAAGGCATACATTAATCAAAGATAAAGCGCTAGATACGGTAAATGATTCAGAGGTTTCTTACCTTCATGTGTTTGCTTTTTGCCCATTACATACCATTTTATATCGTTTGCCTCTAGCCCATACAGTTCATTCACTGCTGTGCTCCGCCATCTGTTTTTCGTCCTCATCCTCTGACAAGGCAGGAGCATGCCAGGAGTCTTCTGGAATGTTCAGGGATCTGTGCCACTGGAGACCAGGAATTTACACTTTATACCGGGATCATATTACTGAGCAAAACCAAGAAGTAAAACACATTGCGATGTATTCCTTAGAAACACACAATGATTTACAATATACAGGAGAAAAAAAAAACTTACTGGGGTCTGGCTACAAAAATAATCTTTCCTAGTTTAAATAGCACAGAAAACAAAGTCTTTAGGTTGACCGGGAGCTACCTGCAAAAGTCCTGGAACTCAATTCGGCATGCATTCCCAGACGCCACTGTTGTATCTGTGCCAGAGATGCCAAAATCCCTTTACCGGGAGACAGTATCAAACGTCCTGGTACTCTTTTCGGCGTGTAGTTCTAGCCACGACCGCTACATTCTCTTTTCAAAACTTGGCCCCGAAAAGTGGGGCTCCAAAAATTTCAAGGCAAGAAATGTTCTAAGTCGACTCGTGTCAATTTCTCCCAGGGCATCTTTTGGTGAGTTCAAATTTGCCGCTGCTGTCTTGGTGCTTAGAATCTAAGGTCCGGATTGGCTGATGGGTTTCTTATAGTATTTCAGATTCATTCATGAAATACTACAACCAATCTGATCCTGGGAACTTTGCAACCAGTCAATCAGAGGGCTGCCAGTCTTCCAGACCGGGCAAGCGGTTCTTCTGAATGCAGCGAGGGCATGCGTGAGTTTGTTACCCGAACCACTCGTTATTTAGAAGCCACCCACTGGGCTAGGTGCCTCCAAGTCTGGGGAGGCTGTTACGGGAGACCAAGACTTATACACAAATTAATACCGGATTCTGCCCTGAGCACACAAGTTGGGTAAAATAAATTGTTATTTATTTCTTTTCAGACAGACACACAAATCTTCACAATATACATTCAATAAAACACTTACTGGGATGGGGAAACGAAAACAAATGTCCTTGGAACGGAACAAAGTCTCTGGGCACCCCTGCACACATGCAAATGGGTGCGCAAAAGGATCCGTGTAGCAGTTCTTGGCTAGGGTGCAACTTGCCAGCCCTATATCTCAGCCATCAGGAAAAAGTTCGTTCAGTCCTTACAGGGTTTGTTCGGGAACCCTTAGCTCTAACTAATTCCAGAAGAGGGGGATGATCCTTGGTTATGATATTATTAACCCCTCACACTCTGGAACCGCTGACGCTGGAACTTGGTCAAATCGTTGTTAAAATCAGGTGAATCTAACTGAGACTGGCCAACAGGCATTTTTATAGGGTTCAGGGTCCTATTCCCAACATGCACAGCCAATCCCGCCCGTGGGAAAATTTCTACCACCTATACCCGACTTGTCGGTACATCGCAGAAAGGGCAGGAGCTGCCTCCCGGTTTGCACGGAGCATGTGTCAACTTCACACCTGAGCTCCTTAGCATACTGAGGTCAGCCCCTTACATGGCGACACTGAGTCTGGGGTTTGGCCACCAAGTGTGAAGTACCCATACTTTACACCGGTATCTGGCACTCACAATATCCCGGCCATCCTAAGACCTAGGATTGCTGAGGTTTTTTCAACTCCGGACTTCTCATAGATATTGAGGCGCCCACTTTGCAGGGTGCCTTTGAAGTATAGAGTTGAAAAGTCTCTCAGTTCATTCGCCCTTAGCATATTTGCATGATAAAGGATTTTTCCCGTGCTCACAGAAAAAGTTTTCCTCTCTTCACATTTAAAACCAACAGTATAACAGAGTTTATTAATAAAGTATGTTCTGCTTGTGCCACTACTATAAACTTTATATGAGCGTGTATGGTTTCTTTATTCCTCACTGCACTCCAAAAATTAGAGTGCTAGCTTATTCCGATCACGAGTTAGCTTATTTAATTGAAAGGGCTATGATGTGGTCGGCAATTTCACCTACTTCCTACGTCAATTGACTTTCCCCCTTTCAAGTTTAGAAGCTAACAGGGTAACGGATACATTTTGACCGAAACTACTTAAACAAGACCGCAAACCACTTAATCACTTAACCTTGCGGTTGCGAGGTCGATAGTTTAGAAATTGATACCTATACTTTCAAAGCGGCCACCCATACATAGGCACGCTTTTTCAATCAGCACTTGGTTTAGCACTCGCAGCTCCCGCTTGTGTCTCAAAACCAATTGACACTGTTCACATACAGTTCTATTACTGCAGCTACATTAGGGATTGAGCTGCAAAATGGGGACAAAAAAGATGGTGTATGGGGAAAACATATCAGTGTGGTGCAAATACAGTTAACCCCTTAATTCGCAATGCAATTTAGGGTTAATCAGCTGGGTATAATGCCATTATTAATGGCCTGATTAACCCCTATATCGCCACACCACCCCCAACTCAAAGCGCAGGCTCTGCCCCGGCCACTTCGTCCGGTGGTTGGGCTGGCCTGCCAGCTCTTGAGGTTGTCAGTTCATGAGGATTGTCCTGGCGGGAAATGCCATCAGCATTGCCATGCTCACTGCCCTTCTTGTGCTGGATGGTGAAGTCGAATTCCTGCAAAGCAAGACTCCAGCGCAAGAGCTTGGCATTTTCCCCTGACACCCTCTACAACCAACTTAACGGGTTGTGGTCTGTAATCATTGTGAAGGGTCTGCCATAGAGATAGGGCTGAAATTTTCTCAGAGCCCATACAATGGCCAGACACTCCTTTTCAATGGTGGCATAACCGACCTCTCTGGGCAGCAGCTTGCGGCTCAGATATACCACTGGGTGTCCACTTGGCTGAGTACAGCACGGACTCCATAGTCCAAGGCATCAGTCTATACCAAAAACCTTTTGGAGTAATCTGGGGCAGCTAGGATGGGGGCACTGACAAGTGCAGTCTTCAGTGCCTGGAAGGAAGCTTCGCAGGCTGGAGACCAGACAGCTAGCACAGACAGTCGCTTTTGGGTCAAGTCAGTCAGGGGTTTTACTACAGCACTGTACTGAGGGACAAACGTTCTGTAGCCTGTGGTGCCTAAGAAAGCCATAACCTTATTCTTGGGCTTGGGACCGGGCCACTGCACTATTGCTTCCACCTTGGCTGGCTCTGGCTTGAGGTGCCTGCCACCCACCCTATGCCCGCCACCCACCCTATGCCCTAGGTACAGTACTTCTGCCATCCCTGCAAAGCACTTGGTGGATTTCAAGGTGAGTCCCGCTTCCCTAATCCTGGCTAGCACCACAGCTACATGCAATAAGTGTGAGTCCCATGAGTTTCTAAATACAGCAATGTCATCCAGGTATGCCCTTGCAAACCCCTGCATGCCCTCCAGTAGCCGATTGACCAGGTGTTGGAAGGCAGCCAGTGCATTCTTCATCCCAAATGGCATCACTAGGAATTCATAGAGGCCACGGGGTAATAAATGCTGACTTTTCCCTAGCCTCCTGGGTAAAGGGGATCTGCTGGTAACCTTAACTGAGATCTATGTGGTCAGATATTTTGCTCCCACTAGTTCATCTATTAACTCGTCTATGCGGGGAATGGGATAAGCACCTGACACCATCCCAGCGTTTAGCTGTCGGTAGTCCACACAGAACCGGAAGGTCCCATCCTTCTTAGCCAAGGGCTCTGGGACAGTACAATTACCCTTAGGGCCAGCATCTCTTCTACCTCCCTCGCTATACTGTCCTTAATCTCTGCTGATACCCGATAGACATGCTTATTCAGAGGGCGCAGGTCACCCGTGAGCACTGGGTGATCTGTGATATGGGTTCTGCCCCGCTTATCAGTGAACATAGCCCTATACTGACCTAGCATAGTCCTGGCTTCAGCTCGCTGCTTGACACTCAACTGGAACCCTATCTCCACCTACAATACAGTACCCATCTGCCTAGCCTCCCCCAGGAGATCTGGGAAAGCACTGCCCGCCAGATCTCCGATCGGTGGGCTACAAATAGCCAGCACCGATGCCGAACTCGGGGCTATGCACTCCTTCAACATATTGATGTGGTACGTCTTTTTTCTCCCTGCCTCAGCATCTACCTGTACAACATAGTTGCACTCATTCCTCTTTTGGAGCACCGGATACGGTACCGACCAGGCAGCCATCAATTTGTTCTCCCGAGTGGGTTTGAGAACAAGTACTTGCTGTCCTGGGATGAATTCTGTACTATGGGCATTCTGATCATACCAAGTCTTCTACTTAGTCTGAGCAGCCCTAAGGTTGTGCTGTACCAACCCCATGAGCATCTCTAGCCGGTCTCTGAGATCTACCACATACTGAAGCACAAAAGCATCAGTATTGGTAGTCTCCCCTTCCCATCCCTCCCGGAATAGGTCCAGAGGTCCCCATACCCTGTGACCATATAGCAGTTCAAAGGGAGAGAAGCCTGTAGATTCTTGTGGTACCTCTCGGTATGTAAACAGCAAGTGCTGCTGGTGAATCTCCCAGTCTCTGCCCTCTGCCACAAAGTGATGCTGTGCAGTGTATGCTGATACAATCTGTATGCAATTTGGACCGTTCCAGTTAAATATAATATGCAATCTATCAGGGGGAGTGGAAGTGAGTTCTCCTGCAGGGATTGTCTCCACATCCCTGGAGCCTGCAAGAGATGGAGGAGCTGTCACCGTGAGGAAGAACCTGTTAATACCCCTGAAGCCTGTCCTGATGCTCCACTACCACCGGCGGATTCCTCAGTATTCGGTGAGCCAGCAGGTAACCAGCACATGACACCATGCAGTGGCACAATCTCCCAGAGCGTGGGGGAATCAATGCTACATACAATACTGGATCTGATATGCGTTGAACAACCAGTCCAAACTGAGACCTTGGACTAAAATTTTACTGTGGAAGTCACATCGTTTCATTTTACCATTGGACAAAAAAGATTGTATGCATATTTTTTTCGTAGCATCTCTTTTCCTAATTGCCCATTATAGGAGCAAATACTGTACTTTAAAACTAAAAATTGTGGGTCCTGAGCTACGAAGGCAAAGAGCATGGTAGCATAACCTAGCTACTCCGAGCACCGCTGAACAATATAAGCACTCAAAACTCATAAAAATAACCGGATTTTGTCGCCAAACATCACGAAAGATCCATAAAGGCATCAGGATGTCAAAGAGAGGAGTGAAAACCCAGAGGAAGAAGGGGTTGCCTGAATACTTTGGGAAAGCCCGGGCAGCAGGTGCTGAGGGAGAAATGGCACCCATTTCGAACACAGGCTCTGAAACAGAGCTGGAAGGAGATGAGGAAGAAATGGACAACACAGCACAGAGGCCAGTGAGGCAATGTGACTTCAACAAGCTCTACAGAGATATGAAATCTATGCTGCAAGCAGAGATTAAAGAACTGAAAAAGGAAGTTACAGGGCTGGGGGACAGAACTGGAGCATTAGAAACAAAAGTGGACCAAACAATAAAATCAATAAAAAGAAATGATAAAAAAACGGCGGACCTGCAGAGTCAAATTAATTAAATTAAAGACAGGCAAGAGGACGCAGAAAACCGCGACCGCATAAAGAATCTAAGGATTAGGGGGGTGCCGAAGTCAGTACAGGATTGTGAGGAATACGTTAATCGGTGGCTAGAGAGTGTACTCCCAGATACACCAAAAGAACCTGACAATGGACAGATGCCACAGAGCCTTGCGGGCGAAACCGATGCAGTCGGAACAGCCTAGGGACATCATTGTGAGGATGCACGATTTTAGATCCAGGGAGGCTTTCCTGCAAAAAACAAGACCCTTACCTATAGTGGATTTCGATGGCACCCGGCTTCTGATCTTTCAAGATCTGGCACCCTCCACACTAGCACGTCGGAGAAATCTGCTCCCCATTACCAAGAAATTGAGGGACAAGGCAATCAGGTACCGTTGGATTTTCCCTTTTGGCCTCATGGTGATCAGAAATGGCCGTTCTTTCACCATGAAGGAATTAGAGGAAGGGCCTGCCTTCCTAAACAAACTGGGGTTTGAGGAGGCTATGGCAGCCGAGGGCATAGAGGAGGCACCCCTAGATCCCACGTGGTCCAGCAGTACAAAATCTGCTAAGGAGAAGGGAGGGAATAAATAAATAAATAAGAAATACACCGCAATGGACACTGTTCAAAGTTTCAAACTACAAGTTGTTTTTATTAAAAGGCACTAGTTCACCCGATGTTGTTGCCGGGCATAGGTGTGCCAAGTTGACATTGATGCAGTCCCCAAGCCGCAGTACCCCACTAAAAAGAGAGGCTAAAATGAGAGCATATAAGGGGCCTGGAAGAAAACCCCTGTAAAGCTACCTGTGGCGGTCCTTGGTCCGCAGACCCGGTCGGCGGCGGCAGATGGCGGCGGCAGATGGCGGCGGCAGATGGCGTTGGAAGATGGCAGCGACATGGGAGCAAGCAGAAACCCAAGCTGACACACAGGAGCAGGAAGGCGGGAAGAGGGAGAGAGGGCATGAACGTCCGTTTTGGCGCGCAGAAGATTCCAAGATGGCGGCGGGCGGAAATTCGTCATCGACGAGGGTCCGGTTCCTGGGCGCAATCTTGGAGGTGGCACGGGAACCGGAAGTGAGAGCAGCGGACGTCATTAAGAAGCGCCGACGACTCCGGAAGGGGGGGACGGAGTCGCAGAGCAGACAGGAGGGAAGGAGGAGACACAGGGTAAGGCGTGGAATGGGGGCAGAGCCACAGGAGACGTGGCAGGCTGGACCGGATGGGGGGAGGTCTGGACCGGATGGGGGGCAGGCTGGACCAGATGGGGGTGGGTTGGACCGGATGGGGGGTGGGCAGCGCAGCAGAGGAGGTGAAAGGCCAGCTAGGGGAAGGGTAGGATTGGGGACAATTAGGAAGAGAGTGAGGTGTTTTGAAGGAGGGGGGGAAGCTGGGACAATGGAGTAGTGCAGAGGAGGGGTAGGAAGAGAGAGGAAGGGGGGTCTGATAGAAATGAGGGGGTAGGTAACAGGGAGAGAGAGAGATGTAAGGGGAGGAGGTGAATGGGTGGGGAGGAAGTGAATGGGGGGGGAGGAGGTGATTTGGGGGGAGGAGGTGAAGGGGGGGAGGAGGTAAATAGGGGGGGGAGGAGGTGAATAGGGGGGGATAAGGAGGGCAAGGAGAAGGAAAGGGAGGTTAGAGAAAAGGTGGAGGTAGCATGGGGAGATATGGAGATTAGGAGAAGGATAGAGAAGGAGTGAAGGAACGGGAGTACACAGAGGAGAGGATAAGGAGGTGGGTAAGAAAGATAGTAGTAGAGAGGAGGATTCAGGCGGGCCAGCGGGGATGCTAGGACAGGTGTGCCTGTCGGTGGGGACAGATGACATCAGTGGAGACAGTCAGGGCTTGGGACGAGAAGGCATCTAGAAGAAGTGCAGAATACATGAAAAGGGTAATAAATGGTTAATACAAGGTTTGAGAAGGTTTTGAGTACAAAGTAGCTATGAGAGGGGCAGGAGTTGGGGGTTATGAGCTTGTTCGGGAGTTCGTAGGGGCCAAAAGCTGGGTATGGAGAGAGGGGCTCTTCAGATTCCTGGCAAAGTCCTCGGGGCCACCACTCGGGAGGTCGTGGTGAAGGGCAGCAAAGAGACACCGGAAAATCACCATGAGTGGGGAGGGCACCGAGGCGTGGGATTTGAGGCCAGGGAGGTTATGACCTGGCGTCTATTGCCGAAGTTAATTGTTGATTATATTAATGTGTTTTTGTTCCCTTCGGTTTTCTACCCTCTGTGTTTCCCTCCCCCGCCCAGCCATCTACCAACTGGCAGATGGAGAAGAAGAGCCGGCACTATCGGGACTCCACCAAAGGGGAAGTCAGCCAAGTCATCATCCGAACAGCTCTGACCAGAATACACAGGACTAAAGATGAGTAATGACATAGTGTTTATCTCACACAATGTAAAGGGGTTCAACAGTCCAACAAAAAGGAAACTGGCGTTTAAAGACTATCGACGTAAAGGCGCAGAGATATTATTCCTGCAGGAGACACATTTCTCCAGGGACAGCTACCCAAAGTTTTTCGATAAGAACTTTAGAACGAGCTTTTTGGCCTCAGCAGCGATTAAAAAAAGGGGAGTAGCTATCTTAGTACATAATAACATCCCACTAGTAACGGACGGGACGTATGCAGATAGGGAGGGGAGGTATATTATAGTGACGGGCTCAATTAGAGAGCAGCCAATCACATTGGCGGCAATCTATGCTCCCTGTGAGCTGGCACAAGGCTTTTTCAAACGGTTCTTTTATCAGCTAAGTAAAAAAGCGAAAGGAACCATCATTGTTGCAAGGGACCTGAATAGGACGCTGAACCCCGACCTTGACAGATGTATTAAATCGCACACAACTCACAGACAGGACGTGTTAACAATAAACCAGGGTCTGAGAGAACAACATCAGAGGGTGAAGGAGTACACGTTTTTTTCACACCCACATAACAGATACAGTAGGATATATTACTTCCTTGTGTCAAATAGAATGGTTCCAGGGGTCTCTCGCACTGAGATACATGATATTTCATGGTCTGACCATGCATCTATCAAGCTGCGATGCACGCTAATTCCGCTAGACAGGCCTCGAGCGAATTGGAAACTAAACGAAATTTTACTAAAAATCCCAGATATAGAAAGGGAGGTGGGAGATAAGATTGAGGAATATTTCAAGGAGAATGAGGGGAGTGTGTCAGCACACTCCACACTGTGGGAGGCCCATAAGGCTACCCTCAGAGGGATTTTAATGAATTTGGCAGCTAAACGCAAAAGAGAGAGAGAAGCCAAAATCAGAGAATTGAAAAAGAAACTACCAGATCTCTCACAACTACATAAAGCTAATAAACAAGAACAAAATCTGAAAGAACTTTTAGACACTAAAACAAAGCTCAATCTCCTCTTATCCGCCCAGGCCAAGAGAGAAATGACATGGACCAGATGTAAATTTTTCAAAAAAGCTAACAAGCCAGATACCTTACTTGCCAATAAGCTCAAAAATAAGCTTCCAAATTATCACATTCATGCCATTAGAACACAGGGAGGGGACCTGACATCCAACCCTAGAAAAATTGTAGAGGAATTTAAATGTTTCTACGAAATTCTGTATGATGGAAACAAGGTCACCCACAATCAGAAAAATACAGAGCTGCTCAGATTATTTCTGCAGAAGGCAAAACTACCGAGGTTGGGCAGAGATATGAGAGAGCTAATACAGCAGGTCTTCACACTCGAGGAAGTGGCGGAGGTAATTAAGACACTCAAACCAGCAAAAGCGCCTGGACCAGATGGGTTTTCGAATTTATACTATAAGAAATATCTGAAATTACTAGCTCCCAATCTGTTAAAACTCTTTAACAAAATTCTAGCAGGGGCCTCCTTCCCAACACAAATGTTGCAGGCTTCAATCTCTCTGAACCATAAACCTGGTAAGGACCCGGCAGACTGCAAGAGCTACCGGCCCATTTCACTGATCAATTCGGATGTTAAAATCTTTTCCAAACTTATAGCAAACAGGATGGGTAGCGTCCTACCGGAGTTAATCCACTCGGATCAGGTCGGGTTTATCGAAGGCAGGAAGGCGGCGGACAATACCAGGAGGATTATAGATTTGATTGATCTGGCCAAACAAAAAAACATCCAGTCCATGGTATTAAGTCTAGACGCTGAAAAAGCCTTCGATAGGATAGACTGGCCCTATTTAAAAGAGACATTGAAGACATTTGGTTTCGAGAGACGTCTGTTAAATGCCATACTAGCTTTATACGAGGGTCCGACGGCAAGGGTGCGGCATCAAGGCTTCCCGTCGGAACAATTTAGCATCCGTAGCGGAACAAGGTAGGGATGTCCGCTGTCCCCCTTGCTGTTCGCTCTCTTTATTGAGCCCTTAGCAGCGCACATTAGACGAAGCCCGGATATAGCAGGAATAACAGTTGGAGACCAGACACATAAGGTGGCACTATAGGCCGATGATGTGATTTTAACACTGTCAAGACCCCTCACATCTCTCCCCAATACCTTTGCGATCCTAGGAAGGTTCAATCAAATCTCGGGTTTCAAAATTAATCAGACAAAATCAGAAGCTCTAAATATCAACTTACCCAAAGAATTAGAAAAATTAATAGAAATAAACTTTAATTTTAAATGGAAAGCCTCCACTATCAAATTCTTAGGGGTATATCTCACCAGTGATTACAAAACTCTATACAAAGCAAACTACCCGAAGATGATTAAGACATTGGGGGAGGATCTTAGGACATGGATGGGGGGCGGCATATCTTGGATTGGCAGGATGCATAGCGTGAAAATGAACCTCCTCCCAAAGATGTTATATCTTTTCCAAAGTATGCCAATACCTTTAGTGACCTCCGACATCCTCTCCCTACAGTCTAACATTATGAAATTCATTTGGAATAAAAAAAGCCCACGAATTCCAAAAGGTATCTTAAAGAGGCCTACGTCCAAAGGGGACTTGCGGTACCTTGCTTGTTAGCTTATTATAAAGCGACACTATTAAGCCAAATTGTCCAGTGGCACGCAGATCCGAACAAGAGGCGGTGGGTGGAACTAGAGAAAAGCTGTGGTGCCCCGGTTGAGCTGCATAATCTAATTTGGCTCCCTAAGGGAAGCTCCAACAAAATGGGGGTTCCGCTTCAGTCCATGGCCAATTCCTTGAAGGTCTGGGATGCTACTAAAAATAGCTGTAACCTCACTTACAAACACTCCCTAATGACCCCGATAATCGGCAACACGGACTTCGCTCCAGGAATGAATAGCGGTAATTTGTTAGCTTGGACACTGGAAGGTATCACAAGATTAAAGGACCTGGAGGGGAGGACACATATAAAAACATTTGAGCAAATTAAATCCACAAAGGATATCCCAAACAAGGAATTCTTTAGATACCTCTAGATCCGAGATTTTTAAAATAAACTCCCAATTAGACCAGCAAGGACAAATTTTGAGCAGCTGTGTTCTAGAGATACGGACACGTGGGGACTAACCTCTAGAATGTGCAAGGAAGTGATCTGTCCTGAGACACCGACGACCACAAGGCCCAGTTACATGAGACAGATCTAGGGGAGACATTAGAGGATGAGGACTGGGACGGGATCCTGCAGGCAGCAGCGAAAAGTTCAATTTGCACCACGTTAAAGTAGAACGCATATAAAGTCCTCATGCGTTGGTACTATACCCCAGTAAAACTATCTAAATTTGTCAAAGGATACTCCCCGCTCTGCCCAAAGCAGTGCGGGGAGATAGCAGATCTACAACACATGCTGTGGTCTTGCACGAGGGTGGCCCCGATTTGGGAACAAATTAGAGATTGAATACAGAGGATGCTCGGCTTGGAGATCCCCCTGGACCCGTGGTTATTCCTATTGGGCAGATGGATCCAGGGTCTCTCAAATGCGTCGCACAATTAATCGCACACTTTGCAACAGCCGCCAGGTGCGAGATAGCAGCACTGTGGAAACAATCGGATTTACCAGTAATACCCAAGATTAGAAACAGAATTTGGCACGTCTGCCGGATG
Source organism: Ascaphus truei (assembly GCF_040206685.1). NCBI lineage: Eukaryota > Metazoa > Chordata > Amphibia > Anura > Ascaphidae > Ascaphus > Ascaphus truei. The sequence goes on along the minus strand of NC_134483.1, from coordinate 420,030,934 downwards.
GAACAGTTGACGAGTTTGGTCAACGACACCGGCCCAAATTTCCGAAAAGTCTGGACGCCTTGTCTGGTCCAGACAGACATCCCGGGGATAAGTATATCCGCAATCCTACAATGATAGATACAGGTGCGTTCTCCTTTGACAACGCAGGGTCCACGACCACATAGAGACGGACGGTTAGAATAGTGGATAGAGAAGAGCCCGATGAGTAGGGGAGAAGCCAGGAGTTCGAAAATATGGATGCAACGGCAGTGGCACCCTATTCCCAGACACCTCCTTCCCTCCCCCCCCCCCCCCCCACTTATCCCTTCTTTCCTGTCTGTGTTGTGTCTTGTCAGTTTGGTGAGTCATGTTTGTGGAATGTATGTTACCCTCAGTTGATGTCATATTCATGTTACGTGTTGTTAAAAGATACGGGTTACAGTTGATTCCTGAGACAATTGTTGGTGATATACTGTATGCATGGAAAACACAATAAAAGTAAAGTTGAAAAAAAAAAACAACTAAAAATTGTACATACATCATCCACATGTCAATTCACAAACTATAAAAGCAAGCAAGCAAGAAAGAAAGATTTCTGCAAGAAACAAAGATTAATAAAGAATAAAAAACAGAAAACAACATGGAAATAAAAACAGTCCCTGATACACCAAGAGAATCCCAGAGAGAAGAGCTAACGGTAAGAATCTACCTATATTACTGCACCTACAATATCACCAACACAGGAAAACACACAGAATAATACAGAAATTACAGATACAAATGCAGGCATACCCCGCTTTAATGACACTCACTTTACGTACACTCGCGAGTAAGGACATATCGCCCAATAGGCAAATGTCAGCTCGTGCATGCTCCTGTCAGCACGTTCTGAACAGCAATACCGGCTCCCTACTTGTACCGAAGCTGTGCGCAAGGGAGGAGACTATAGCACCTGTTACACATGCGTTATTTGCATCAGTTATGCACGTATATGACGATTGCAGTACAGTACATGCATCTACAGTATAAGTGGGAAAAAGGTAGTTCTTCACTTTAAGTACATTTTAGCTTAACATACATGCTCCGGTCCCATTGCGTACATTAATGCGGGGTATGCCTGTATAGAGATTTTGCACAAAAACAACAAAAATGGTAAATGTATCCTCAAAAGATCAAACAGACAGCAAGGCTGTAAGCAAACAGATACTGCTGATAACGCCTGTCCATTGGGTCCCTAACACCTCTGAAATCAGATATCCAGAGGAATGCAAGCGCAAATCAGCCAGGAAAGATTTCAAACACAATATACTAAGAGAATATCCAGAAACCCTTCTTGATTAAATGTACCCAAAAATAGTCCTTTGTGGCGCTGGAGTCCTGGTACTTGATCTTTTTTTCAATATGCTGGAAAGAATGTAACAACAGAATATATGCTTCAATACATTGTACAATAAATACTGTATTCTTATAATCACCTTATTGTGAAATCCCACACAGTGCAAGGACTTGACTGGATCCCCACAACTTGTGATCCCTGCCTTAGGATGGTGAAGGAGAGTGTGTCTGAAGAAAGATATTTTAATCCTCAGTAGACCTTAAACCCTTTTAATATTAGGTGCCTATTACACAGTGGAATAGACCCTGGTGGTGGTAAAATAAAATGGACCTTGTGATGGTGAGGAGGTACCCAGGCCAATAATAAAGGTATTATGCTCGGCTGAGTGCCCCTGAGCCATATTGGGAATTTGTGAAGTGTCAGCTCTGCAGCCCAGTTATGGAATGTAACCTGTATTTCCATGAAAAATGTGTGTGTCTTACTATTACAGGCGTGTCAACGAGCAAGGGTTTCCCTGCTTCAGCACAGACCAGAGTAGTAAGACCGGGCAGGGGAATCATTCACATGAAAAGGTTCCCCGGTATATACCCAAAAACCCCAGAACCCAGGTTGGGGTTCAGACTATCTCCCAACAGATATAAGGTGGCGAGATAAATGTATTTACTACATTTAGAGTGTATAATGTAAAGATATTTTCCTGTGAAAGTGTAAAGAAAATGTTTTTAAAGTTCAGTGTAAATTATTCTGAAGACAACAATTAGCTCTAAGTTAAGTTTCACCATTCAGGTCCATTTTATTTTACCACCACCAGGGTGCTATTCCACTGTGTAATAGGCACCTAATATTAAAAGGGTTTAAGGTCTACTGAGCATTAAAACACCCTCAATTCACCATCCTAAGGTATCCCAGGGATCACAAGTTGTGGGGATCCAGTCAAGTCATTGCACTGTGTGGGATTTCACAATAAGGTGATTATAAGAATACAGTATTGTACAACATATAGGGGCCTATGCAGAGAGTAGCGCTATTTCGAAATTCGCCATTTTTTGGAGAAAATCGCGCAGAAAACAGCAGAAAATGGCGAGTTCCGAAAAACGCGCCAATTTGTCTTTTCTATTTGTAAAACTCGCCTCGCGGCTGGCGAGAACCTCAATATCGCCAGTTTTAAAAATATCCTAATGCAGAGAGCCGCGAACGGCATCTAGCGGCTGTTCGCGCCAATAAAATGGCGCGATTGTCTCCTTTTTGCCTCGCCAGAAAAAATTGGCAAGAAGCTGCCGCTCGCGGCCATTGCAATGGGAAAAAAAAGGCGCGAATTTGTTTTTACACGTTTCTGAAGCGCGCATCTCGCCAATTTAAACTCGCCACACGCATCCATGTTAAACATAGCAGAATTCGCACTTTTCTGCATATGGAGAATAAAACTCTCCAAAAAAGCTACTTTTTACTAAATTCGCCATTTTTCAAATTCGCTGCTCTCTGCATAGGCCCCATAGAAGCATATATTCTGTTGTTACATTCTTTCCAACATATTTGTCGGAGAGAAAAAAAAAATATCAAGTACAAGGACTCCAGTGCTACAGAGGACTATTTTTGGGTACATTTAATTAAGAAGGACTTTTGAACGGGCCTTCAAGACTTCAGGGTATCAGGACACTGGACTTTCTAATGAATTGGTATCGTATTTAATATAATTGTAATACTGTAGGAAAGTCTATATTTGAGCGCTAGAGTTGTGTTTTATTTGATATTTATCCAGAAACCCTGTTTACTGATTTTGCATATACAGAGGTAAAAAATAAATAAAACAAACTTACTTTTCTTTGCCGAATCCACTATAACATGGCACGTTACAATATGCAAATACTACACACACATCATAAAGGGAGGAATTAATCATGGAAGAGAAATAAAAATCCATAATGGGGAAGAGTCACAGAGCACTATATTAAATGTAAGAAAAATTCACAATGGCACCATCATTGTCCAAGGCAGTGAGAGCAGTATGCAGGAATTTGAGAGTATTTTCCATGTACTTAAAATCCAGGCAAGAATTGAAGAAAAAGAGCTTCCCTCAAATAAGGAAAACAGTGTGACCGTGAGCAAAGAAATACATATAAAAAATTGAGTCTCAATCAGGAACCCAACAGCAAAGATATCACAACAAGCCCCAACACATCATATCCAGCCACCAGCACTATCACAGACAGCCTATCCCAGCTGGAGAGGGACTTCACACTATTCAAAGAAGACTTGTAAACAATCTCAAGAGGTGAGCACTAACCAGCTAAGTCAGGAATATTCACCCCAATTTTCAGCACTGGTCGATGGCCATTGGGTAGGGAGAGATGATTTGGATGAACACTTTGGTTGTTCCAGGAATTTTGGGTGTCCATTCCCGCACTTCAGGTACCAGCTTGTAGCCTCGCTGGGCATCGTCCTCGGGCGTACTCTCTAGGGAGAAGAGGTGGTCGGCTTCGTCCCGCTCGGGATAGCAGCACAATGCGACAATGCGCTTAAATCCCTTTGGTGGAATCTCTGTTAATCCCGGTTGTAAAGTGAAGAGATCTCCATGATGGTCTTGTGCAGATATCTTGCAACACTCTTCCAGCAGGATGGGATGAATGGTCAGACTATTCAAAGGTAGTTCGCCGGTTTCTTGCAGAAAGGCCCTGATTATGGCCCTCACTATGTCGGTGTTAGTTCCCAGTATGTTCAGGGAACTTTGATGCTCTTGGGGATCAGGGCATACTAGTGCCTCCACATCCACAGGGTGCGATTTGCCGGAGTTCGGCCGTTTGAACCCCGTAGATCATTACGTTGGGTCGAAATTCTTAATTGGAGTTTTTTTTCTTTCTTAATGCATTCTTTGGAGAAGGGGCCCTTCCGACCACAGCTGTAGCCGATGAGATCACTGGGGTCGGTGCGGGCCTAATAGGTAAGAGATTCTGTCCCTGATGGCTTGGACTTGACAGTGGGGACACTGGGGCGCTACCTAGATGTGCAAATAAAATATAATAGGGCGTGAGATACGCAGTTATGATAATGGGTGAACGGCAGTGAGAGGCCGAAAGTATTAGAAATTATACTGGCCCAAACTGTCGCTGCTGTTCAGCTGAAGGAGAACCTTCCCTGGATCCTCAAATGAAAGATGTACACAAGATAACAGTGAGCGCACATAAAAAACAGAATAATCATAATGAGTTAGATAGTGATAAAACAAATGAAATGTTAGAATAGGGTGTTGGAAAAGGATCATAAAAAAATATACACTCACACGGCCAAATGTGAGTGATAGTCACATCTGTTGCAGAGTACGATTGTCTCTGATATCGTCACTGCTGTACTCACGACTCTTGAACGTCAAATCTTCTTCCTGGGATGCTAAAATCAGTGTGGATACTCCTGTAGACTGTGTCTGCTAATCTTCTAGGGTCTCCTCACTGTAAAATTCCTCCGATGGTACCTCAGAGAGAAGGTGAGAGTGGCAATAATTGATCCCAAACAACCAAATAATAAATAACTGATAGGGAATATGAGTATGAAATAAAATATTATATTAATCACTCACACGGGCATGTGTGAGTGCCCTTGTTGGAAGAATTTTGCAGACAATCTTTGATGCTTCTGCCTCGTGTTTCATCCAATGGTACCTCAGACAAATAAGTAGAAACAGTGGGGGTTGGTCCCAGAACAAAATACAGGGAAATTACTTGGTATGGACAGAGAAAATATATATAATCACTCACATGGGCTTATGTGAGTACCCTCATATAACAGGTACTTGACTCCAGATATGTTGGTTCATACGCAGCTCCTCTTAATCATATAGTGGAAGGCAATGTGAGATTGGTAAAAGGGGGTAACAACTTTATTGGACATAAGGTTAAGAACAAAATAAAATAAAAATAGGAGGTGTGACTTACACTAAAAAGCAAATAAGTCCTGTAACTGAGATGCTGTCCGTCTCCTGCTTAGAGTTGTTATTCTCTCCGCGTCCGGAGGTCTGAAGCAGGGGTCTTCCAGCAAATGACTGAACAGAATGAAAATTCTTTAAAATCTTGAACAACGCGTTTCGGATAACAATCCTTCCTCAGGTTCCTAAAGAACTTTCATTCTGTTCAGTCATTTGCTGGAAGACCCCTGGTTCAGACCTCCGTACGCGGAGAGAATAGCAACTCTAAGCAGGAGACGGACAGCATCTCAGTTACAGGACTTATTTGCTTTTTAGTGTAAGTCACACCTCCTATTTTTATTTTATTTTGTTCTTAACCTTATGTCCAATAAAGTTGTTACCCCCTTTTACCAATCTCACGTTGCCTTCCACTATATGATTAAGAGGAGCTGCGTATGAACCAATATATTTGGAGTCAAGTATATGAGGGTACTCACATAAGCCCATGTGAGTGATTATATATATTTTCTTTATCTATACCAAGTCATTTCCTGGTATTTTGTTCTGGGACCAACCCCCACTGTTTCTACTTATTTGTCTGAAGTACCAATGGATGAAACACGAGGCAGAAGCATCAAAGATTGTCTGCAAAATTCTTCCTACAAGGGCACTCACACATTCCCGTGTGAGTGATTAATATAATATTTTGTTTCATACACATATTCCCTATCAGTTATTTATTATTTGGTTGTTTGGGATAAATTCTTGCCACTCTCACCTTCTCTCTGAGGTACCATCTGAGGAATTTTACAGTGAGGAGACCCTAGAAGATTTGCAGAAACTGTCTACAGGAGTATCCACAACGATTTTAGCATCCCAGGAAGAAGATTTGACGTTCAAGAGTCGTGAGTACAGCAGTGACGATATCAGAGACAATCATACTCTGCAACAGATGTGACGGTCACTCACATTTGGCCATGTGAGTGTATATTTATATGATCCTTTTCCAACACCCTATTCTAACATTTCATTTGTTTTATCACCATCTAACTCATTATCATTATCATCATTCTGTTTTTTATGTGCGCTCGCTGTTATCTTGTGTACAGCTTGGACTTGATGGCAGGTGGCTTGAATCGAGAGTCCTCCTCCGTACTATAGGGTTCCTTAACCTTCGGAGCAGATTCTGCCTTGGGTTCACTCTTCAGGTTTCTTTAGTCTTTGGGGAAGTATGCAGACGTGTATTTGCTTCATGCCCCTTTACTACAAGGGCCTCCCCCCACCTTTTGGGAACTCTTGGGGTTGGTAGAGAGCACCTGATTATGATCACTATGTGGTGGGTGGAGATAGCCCCTCTAAGGAATTGTTTGTGACGGTACTCATCCACTGTTGAGGTGGGGATGATGTCATTGTTTCGCAACTCCTAGAGGACCAGTTGGATCGGTTGAAGGAAGATGGACAGATCTTCTCAGTACTTTTGTCTGAGACCGTAATATTTGACCACAATTCGCTCTCATCCTCATCCTTTCCGTAAATACGCACTAGCACATTCACAACACGGTGAGCCGAGAGGTTGGCTTCTTGATCGCGTTGCATACTGATCATGGTGGAGGCGGGAGGTTGGAGGCTCTCCATTATTCTTTGACACCTCACCGCCTCGGAGCAGAGACATTCGTCCATCATCTTGAGGGTGTTTTCCCTCCAGGAGTCGATTCCTTCTTTGCCCACAGGGGTAGGAGTTGTCCAAGTGTGTGTGGAGTTAATCTTGGAGTTATAATCTCTGGATGTTTTCTTTCTATATATTTAATCATGGATGCATTCTGAATATCTGGACTAACATTCTGACTTATTTCTTCAAACAGGTATGTGTGAGCTGGATTCTACTACTATCAATAGCTACAGATTTTAAAATGTATTAATTGGTATGTGTGAGCTGGATTCTACTACTATCAATAGCTACAGATTTTAAAATGTATTAATTGGTATGTCTCCTTCAATAAATTTGCAAGATCCTAAAATTTAATTAACAATTTGGTGTGTCTGAGCTGATTAGGCAGACCCCTCCCTTAATTGTTAGTCAATGTGACTGTGTTTTAGAATACTTAAGGCAGGATACCTTAGCTGTGAGCCATATGGCTGTGTAACATCAAAGTGTAACATTTAAGTGTGTGTGAAGTTAATCTTGGAGTTGAAATTGGAGGTGAAGATTGGAGGAAGATCTGGACTCTGTACAACAACTTTATAACTGTGAACTTTACTTTCTAAAGCTGTGATTATTTGTACTCTTCCTATCCTCCAATAACTGGGAAGTCTCTCCTCCTGTATCTCACTATGCCCTCCCTATTGCTTTTTCTGTTTACTGTTTCCTCACTCCTTGGTGAATGTCCCTGTTCTCTCCAACTTCCCCACTCCTCACTGCACCATTATTTATACACCTCTCTCCCAACAACCCTCAAAAAAAAAACACCCCCACAAATCCTCTATTCACACCCTCTATCTGCTCCTTCCTTCTGCTGGGGATCTCCCCTGAGCCTGAAGCCAGACATACACGCCTAATCTCACCCACGGCTCCCTGCCAACTATTCCCCTGTAAATGGTGTTAACCTTTTCATTTAACACTGACTAACCTTAAAACGTGCCCCACAAATCAAGCATCCCAATAGCCTGCACTCATGGCTATTGTCCCACAGTCACTTATACCACCCATTGTGGCCAAGCACACCCATTTACAGCATTTATTCCCTCACCTAATGTCTCTGTAAGTTTCCCCTCAAACCTCTTAGATTGTAAGCTCTCTGGAGCAGGGATTTCTTTTCCCACTGTCTGATTTTTCTGCACTTATTGTATTATTATAATTCCCTGTACTGTATTCTTTGTGAAGCGCTGAGTACACTTTTGGCGCTAAATAAATAAAGACATACAATACAATAAAAAGCCTTTAGTTTCCTGTAATTTTAGGACTGTGAAGACATAGTGAGTGCCTCCACTAGTTGCGGTAGGGTCACGCCCAGTACTGAGCCGCCACTTGCTAAGCGACAATCGGTTCCTTGCCCGGGGCTAGGGACTGGTGTAAAACGTCTCACCTGGTTGCTAGGGGGAGGTGACTGTGGTGGACTCCCGGCCCAGCTGGTGGCTCCGTGTAGAGTATTTGAAGTGAACGTTACCTGGGGTAGGGATACGTCAGGTCTGGCCGGAGTGCTAGTGGCCAAATTTAAGGTCCTCCACTCCCCGATATTGTAAGGGTAGGGGGTCGTTAATTGGTGGGGAAGTCCTGGTGGAGGGTCCCGCCAGCGAAGGGGTAGTTTGAGGGGATGCTAGCCCAGGGCATATGAGCGGGCACCCTTGTGGTAAAGTCTCTGGCAGGTATGTTACTTGTGGGGCATCTTATGGGCATATTTCTTGCTCTGCGGCTAGGAGCACAACACTCCCTTGGCGAGTGCAGTTATACTTCTTGCTGATAATCCTGACATGGCTCATGCCAGGGGACCTTTTTACTTGGTCGTGGACAGTGAACATGGAAGTGAGAGCGGGGACTCCTCCCACTGCAACCACGTGTCGCGGAGGTTCTTGGAGCGCTATGGCCCAGTCATGGACCTGCTGCTGCGTGGGCGTGAACATGTTGAGTCTGAGAGTTTCACAAATTTACACTGCTGAGTAGGGCACCCTAGGTTTGAGATCTGAGCAGTGCCTCAGCCCTGGGGGATGTGTGGCTACGGTATGTGGGTGTAGTGCAATACCTGTGGTACCCAGGAGATCTGAGCCTCCGCCACTGAGAACCTGGAGTGTACCTGAGGGATGCTTGGTAGCGCCTCCCCCTTTATACGGGATTCTACTGTGTGGAATACCCCTCGTTACAGGAAACATAAGAAATTACACACTGATGTAAGATAATGATTTTACTATAGGCAACCAGAAGTAACTCACGCAACATATACAATCCCACCAACTACCAGACCATGCACGGCCATACCCATCAGCCCTTTGTCCCCCACCTGGAACACAGTCCCCAAAATACTGAAAGGGACCCTTGGGCACCCAACCACCGTGGCGTCCACAAGGTAATTCCCAACCCAATGGGTGGTACAGCGCTGCCCACTAAAGTGTTTGGTTGTGCACGTGATGCATTGGGTACCTTCCGGGTGATTCCACACATGGGCATGCTGTGGAAGATAGGATCCACTGATCCAGAAATGTCAGCGATGAGTCCGCCTCCGCGATGGGTGGTATCCGGTTGGAGGGTCCCACACAGATGAGTCTCTTATGGAGCAGGTGTCTGGTCCCAGACCACCTGAGCACAGGATGTAGCCGCATCTTGTCTGTGTCCCTGTGACGGTGAAGAGGTACCCAGGCCATTAATAAAGGTATTTAGCCTGGCTGGGTGCCCTTGAGCCATATTGTGGAATTGTAAAATGTCAGCCCTGCAACCCAATCATGGCAGAAACACTGTGTTTTGTGATAAAACTGTATATGTGTGTCTTATTTCCCTGCTTCAGCACAGACCAGAATAGTAAGACCGGGCAGGGGAATGAATTACATTCAGGTCCCCTGTATATGCCCGTCACAGGGGGGGTTCAGGGTAAAGTCATTTTTAAGATTATATGTATAACTGTGGCAGTGTTTTCGTGTAAGCGCGTGAATGGAAAAAATGGTTTTAAAACCCAGCAGCTAGCAGCATAGCAGACGGCTTTTTGCTAACTTTCGCTAGGAAGCTCCTAGCGCCGTGAGATTTGCTGTGAGCACTGTTCGGGTAAAATCAGGAAATATCATGTTGCGTAATTTTTATAGAGTTATATAAAAATTGATGAATTAAAGTCCCCTAATTTAATTGTACCAACATGTTAAGCATATGGGGATTTTCATCTAACACGACCGAGGGAACGCTTAATTTGCAAGTACTGTCGTTTAGAAATGTATGGCAGAAACTCCTGCAAGGGAACGGCGCATATCCAGCCATGGACTTCTAAAGCATTCTGCTTGTTCGATGCCAGGATGTCTGGAAAAAGTCTGTAGTTGAAAGGCTCCCAATCACCAGAGTATTAAGTGGGAAGGATCCCCCATCTTAGCAATGTCCGGGCAAATGGGAGTAATGTCCAGGCAAATGGGCCAGATGTCTGGCCAGCTCAGACAAAATGTCACCTTTGTAATTTAGTGTCAGTGTGTCACTGTGTATTTCAGGGACCTAGTCACAGGATAAGGGAAGTACCAGGTAACTTTGGTCTACCTGGGAACGGGCCAGAAGAAGGGGTCTGTACCCCGAAACGTTACGTTGCCCCCCTTGCCTTGCACTTTTTATTTCCTGTGTTTTTTTCATCCTCTCCTTTCCTCTCTTTCCTTCCCCATCCCTGTCTTTGTCCCTGTTCCCGTATATATACGTTGTCCCTCTGTTGCTGTTTGACGTTATATGCATCGTTAATGTTTAATTAAATTTGACTTTTTGGCTGATCCTTTATTAGTTCTTTTTTCTTGGTGTGCTGGGAAAATTTATGTTCTATTTGATTATTTGATAGGAACGAGGGTCCTCTCTGTTCCCGTCTGCACCCGTTATTGCTACACAGACTTTCTTAGTGTGTGCTGTCTGTACTTACTTTGTTAGGTGTATGTTACCATTGCAGAACAGATCCAAATGTGAGACAGCTTTAGTTTTGAAAGAACTTAGGCTGGTGGCAGCTGTGAGAGTCTCCAGTAGATTGTTCCTGTTGTGAAGTGCACAGCAAGAGAAGGAGGAGTGCGGATACTTTGGTGAACCTTGAGATCATGAATAGTCTTTTTGAGTCAGATCTCAGTTGATAAGTGCTGCATGTGGTAGGGGTGAGGAGCTTGTTCAGATAGGCGGGTAGCTTGCCCAGAAAGTATTTGAAGGCAAGAAAGTAGAAATGAACTTTACGCCTAGACTTAAGTGATGACCAATCTTATTCATTGAGCATTTCACATTGATATGTGTTGACGTTGTATTGGAGGACAAAGCGGCAAATTGAATTGTAGAGGGTGTCATGTTTGCATATTTGAGTTTGAGGTGCCGTGCCATATACTATGTCCCCATAGTTTATAATTGGCATTAGCATCTGCTGTGCGATACGCTTTCTGACCAGCAGACTTAGGTAGGATGTCTTCCCATAAAGTACACCCAGTTTGGCATAGGATTTGGATTTCAGTGTATCAACTTGCATCCCAAATGTTAAATGGGTGTCAAACCATATGCCCAAATATTTTAAACTAGGGCTAGGATGGTATTAGCGTTGGTTCTGATCTAGAGCTCATTCATTGGAAGCTTTAACAATGTAGCATTTGTTTCAGTCTTGCCAGTGTTTAAAAACAGTTTGTTTTGGGAAATCCAATTTTCAAGTTTCAAAAAGTCAGATTGAATGAGTTGTTCAAGCTCAGAGAGGCTAGGGCTGTGTGCATATATGATTGTGTCATCTGTATACAGTACATGTGTTCCTGTAAAGTACCCCTAGTTTGGCATAGGTCTTGGTTGTCAGGGTATCAATGTGCATCCCGAATGTTAAGTGGGAGTCAAACCATAAGCCCAGGTATTTAAAACTAGTGACAGGTGTTAGGGTGGTGTTAGCGTTGGTTCTAATCAGGAGCTCAGTCACTGGAAGCTTTACAAATTTAGTCTTGGGCACAAATACCATTGTTACAGTCTTGTCAGTGTTTAAAAACAGTTTGTTTTGGGAAATCAAGTTTTCGAGTCTCAAAAAATCAGACTGAGGTATGTGTTGAAGGTCAGAGAGGCTATGGCTGTGTGCATATAGGATTGTGTCATCTGCATACATGTGTATCGAAGTTCGATTACAAGCTGTGGGAAGATCATTGATGAACACTGAGAAGAGTAGTGGCCCAAGAACAGAGCCTTGCGGGACACCACAGGTGATATCCAAGGGGTTGGAGCTAAAGCCTGAGATGGACACATGTTGGGATCTACCTGATAGGTAGGAATGAAACCAGTTTAAAGCATGCTTCCTAATTCCAGAGCACTGGAGTTTGTTTAGCAAGGTAACATGATCAACAGTATCCAAAGCCTTTGCAAAATCTAGGAATATTGCACCAGTAAGTTGTCCCAGTTCCATTCTACACTGGATCTCATTGAAAACTTTTAGGAGGGTAGTTACTGTGGAGTGTTTAGGGCGAAAGTCAGATTTAAATTGGCTAGGGAAATTTATCATTGTGTAGTAGTCGCTTAATTGGGAGTGAACACATTTTTACATTTCTTTGGATAGTATTGGGAGAACAGAGATTGGGCTGTAGTTTGAGACAGTGTTTGGATATGGCCTGCAGACAGAATAGAGTTGACTAGGGAAGCAATCGGTTTGACAATGGCTGGGACATCAAGTCTTAAGAACTTAGTTGCAGTAAGTCAGGTTCACATTGGCTGCTTAGTTTTAATTTGAGGAGCACTTGTGTAATCTCATCTTCGGATACTGGGACAAATTGAAAATTGTGGGCAGTGTTGGGAGAGGATGGTGCTATAGGGGTACTCTCAGAATGAGGTTCGTGTTTGTGATTTGGGTTGTGTTTTGCTAATAATTTCGTAGCATACCCCACAAAGTATTCATTGAATTGATTTGCAATGTTAGTGGGATTTGCCAGAATAATTTCCTCCTTAATGATAATACATTGTTATAGATGGCTAGAAAACTGGTACAGCTTGGTACAGTACACATACTTGGTACAGTATAAAAAAAATTGGGGGGCTGGCTAACACATTTTCATCAAATGTATGAATGATGTTAATACATTCTCTCAATAGGAAAACAATGGATCAAATCAAATAAAACTTCAGTTCATTTTTAAGTGAAAAGTCAGGTATAACTGTTGATAAGCTTGTTATATATTGTTTTTATTGTTAATTGGTGCTTGCATTTTCTTTTGTCATACATATATCATTAGTTTGAATATGCTATACTATTGGTATTATAATTACTGTCTGTTATACAGTAACCATAGCACTTTTATGGACAATGAATCTTGATGAGAAATGTTATCAAAGGGAAAAAGATTATAAGACATTCGGACTCCAATCAAACATCCCTCTGCTTTGAGAACAAGGCAAATATTGATCTACTATTGATACACATTACCAACATTTATCAATGTCACAATAGTAATTCACAAAATATTTAATTTCAAAAATATTACAATGACAGTGCTTAAGGAATTAAAAACATTTGATTGGGGCTTGCTCTCTTTCGAAAATGTAATAATCCATGTTTCTCATTAAGAAATACATTCCTCTCCTTTTCTAATAATTAAAAGATGTAATGATATCCCATTAATTATTATATATTAGCTGTACTAAAGCATTAGGAACAGAATGCCTGGTGTAAATCTCAGTAATGCAGAACTACCTGTTTATAAACAGAAATAAAAAGAGATGAAGTAATCACTGAGACAGATAAATATGTTATTTGTCACTACGTGCGACTAAAGGAGAAAATATTGTAGGATTTTCTTGCTCACTATCAATTATTTATGGAAGTTTTATGGAGTTTTTTACACCCCATTGATGATATCCTGAATGCATTTGTGTATTTCAGTAGCGTAATAGCAGGGCTAGGAAGCCTACTTATGCACTAATGCATTTGAAGAAAAGGTAGAATGCATACTTATTTAGTAAATGATTCCTGTAATATTAATACAACAACAAATTGCAATAATGTATGTCTATAATTAGTTAGCTTAACAAGGCTTTATTAGGGTAATTACATTTGGAACGAAACAAATAAGGAAGTTCGAATGGCACATTTTAGATTAACTAAAGATGAAAAGCCAACATGTAATCAACCCTCAGAGAACAATTAAACATCTAAAATAAATCCTATGTGCAGACCTATTGTACAATGTCATACTCATTACTGGGCAAGTTCTTGCTTCAGAGTGCACCTTTGCCTTGTTGAAAAGTGCACTGCATAACTAATCATCAGGCATGTCTAATTCACCTATGCCTAGTTTTATTATTATTACTGTATATGTGTATTAAAAAAATCCAGAAGACACACATTTATGTGCACTTTTCATATGCAAAAGAGAACATAAGTATAAGAGCATTGGCTAAGCCATTGTCATACTGTCATTTTATTGTAAGAAAGGCAGGATCGTTGCACCTTAATAATAAATAAAAAATTTAATGTATATTTTTATTTATTGAACGGCTTTTTCTGCAACCTTCTTTGCACCAAACAATATCAAATAATACAGTACATGGAAAAGGCATGCCATTCTCACCTTTGCTACTTGCTATTGCTATGTTGCCAGTGGGTTATTTTTAATTGTGCATATTTGATGTTAGACGTTTGGGTCTAATGTTCAAAACTAATGTAGCCCTGGTCCCCCATTCGTCCCCTTACCTCTGCTAGAGTTGCGGAGGGTAGTGCGGGGAGGTGGGAGTGGCGACAGCATCGCCGGAGGCTCCCGGCAGCTCCCTTACACGGCGCCACCATCTTCATTGTGGCTGTGCATGCACAGTAAAGTCGCGAATACAAAGTACTGGTCCAAGGGTGCGACAGCCATCTTGGTGCACCTCACGCATGCGCAGGATGCATTGCAAGCGGCGGCCATAACACCCATAAGCTCTGCATGGGGAACTACATTACCCAGCAGCCTCTTGGGCAGCCAGATCATCTGCTGCATTTCAGCCAATAGGGCTCCTGGATTTCCCTGCTCAGCTATTGATACTTTTCGCGTGCTAAGTACAACACCAGTCGGAGCTGGGACAGCAGAAGGGTAGGGTATGCGTGTGCAGGGTGTCAGTGGCAACCTGCACTATGCCAGATACCCCCTTAGGCCCCAGCTAGGCCCCAACTCCCCTTTATAATTTGTGGCTGCTACAGGGACAGGCCCTTAGAAAGGGACACTTCCCCATTTAGCCTCACTAGTTTCAGGGACCTCACTTGTGTCACCGAAAGACATACAGTAGACTCTCTTCAGTGTGGGACACTCCAACCGGATACCACCACATGTGGAGGCGGACGCCATAGTGGACAACGTCACTGGATCAGCAGATCCCTTTCTTCAGTTGATGTTACCGGTGCACCAACTGAACACACATTAGTGGGTCAGCGCTGTCTCACACATTGGGTTGTTTGCTATTTGTGGACACCAGGGTGGTTGGGTGCCCAAGGGCCCCTCCGTACTTTGGGGACTGTGTTATCAGATGTGGAAAGAGAGTTGGAGGGTACGGCCGTGCGTGGCCTTGTTGGTGGGACTGGTACTATTGTTATTGTATACCTGCAGTAAACTGTTATCTTATACCACGTGTGTATTTCTTATATTGTCCTTTGACGGGGTTATCAAACACAGTTAGTAACCCACCCAGGTGGAGGTGATGTCACCAGATGGATCAGGTATACCCCCAGGCTCCCAGCTGTGGAGGTTCAGGCCTCTTGTGAGCCTCAGGTAATGCACCACACACACTATAGCCGCATATCTCCCATTGGGAGAAGGGAAAGTGCGCAACATTTGGAGGTGCTGTTAATATCTCAGACCTGGGGTGCCAAACCTAAGTTCATAAAACAGTCAGATCAAATTAGAGACCATGGGGTCTATGCAGTAAGCGACGAAAAAGCACTTTTGGCAGGGATTTGAACAAGCCATTTTTTTGGTGAGTTGCCCTCAAGGAATGCAGGAAGGCCCGAATACCTGTGGAGTAACCTTTTTCTAAATGGCGAGTAGCCGGTGGTGAGACAGTCTGCCTGCTGAAAAGGGCTCCCTGGTAATATCTGCCTGCAGCAGAAAGATCCGCCACTCTCTCTGCGCAAATTTCGCCAGAAAAAAAATATTTTTTAATAAAATTTTATTCATAGTGTAGAGGGGTCTCCGGAGCTAAACCGCATTGGTTTCAGGTCTGGGGACCCCCTGCTTTCCGAGCTACAGGCCCTGATATGGGGTGCCGGTATCCCTCTGCTTTTAAATGTCCTGATCATGTGACCCTGGTATAAAAACAAAGTAGAGAGATACCAGCACCCCATAACGGGGCCTGAATCTCAGGAAGTAGGGTGTCCCCGGACCTAAAAACAAAGCGGTTCTGCTCCGGAGACCCCATGCACATCTACACTAGTGTCAAAACACACATATCAATAAACACTCATTCATTACCGTAGCGGATAGCCGCTATGGTAATGAAGCTGCATTAATGTAATTTTATTAATAGTGTGCGTGTGTGTTGTGTATTGCAATGTTTATTGGGGCAACTGTCCCCAATAAACATGCTATTGTCGCTGCTTTAATGTATTTTTATAAATAGTGTGCGGGAGCAGGGGGTCTCCTGAGCTGAACCGCATTGATTTCTGGCTCAGGGACCCCCTGCTTCCTGAGTTACATGCCCCGATATGGGGCATCTGGTGCCAGTGTCGTTGCCATTTTTATTGCGTCCACGTCGCGTGACGTGTGACATGTAAACAATGGAATACCGGCACCCGATGCCCCATACCGGGGCCTGTAACTCGGGAAGCAGGGGGTCCCTGAGCCAAAAATCAAAGTGGTTCAGCTCACGAGACGCCCGGCTCCTGAACACTATTAAAGGAAATACATTAAAGCAGTTTCATTACCTTAGCGGCTATCCTCTAAGGCAATGAAGGGGTTAATGCACAATAGCATGTTTATTGGGGACAATAGCCCCCAATAAACATTGCAATACACAACACACCCACCTCCTGTGCCCCCAACAAGCGCTATACCCCCTAACATGCATAACATATCTTAATTGTTTGGGGATGCACAGGAATTATACTACAGGCCATTGGTGGCCCTCGGGTGGCAGCGCGGGTGTCCGGGGGTCCCGCTTGCCTGCAGTACCAAGTCTGTGCCCCCAGAAATAATTTAAAAATACATAAATACTTTAAAATAAATACGGGAAATTGCTCCTAGAGATTTCGTTTTGCAAGATTTCACTTTGGGAAAAATATATTTTGTTTGCCCTATCACAGCAAGTGTATTTTCAAGTGCAATTGTGTAACTGTCACGGTAGACCAGGTCTTACCAACAAATACCGGGATTCTGGAGTGAGCAGTACAAGGTGGGTAAAATAAATTGTAATTCATTTCCTTTTAAGACAAACACACAATACTTCATAATTACAGTCAATACACACTTACTGGGATGGGGAAACTAAATAAAATGTCCACGGAACGAAACAGACTCTGGGCACCCCTGCACGCATGCAAGAGTTATTTGATTATTACATTTTTATTATTTTTGTTTTTATGGATATTCCGTGGTGGAGTGGATTTCATTAATGTTTGCTACTATAGACATTACCTCTGTTATCCATAGGTGGTCAAGTGCAACTAAAGGGGTTTCTTTATATTGATCATCTTGTGATCAGTATTTTTGCCATTATTACCTATTTCCCTTACACCCCGCTATACTGTCCTCCACATAGAGTATTATGGTAGAGCGGTTAGTCATAATTTTTCTTTGTACTTAGAAACATATCCTCCAGGCATCTAGCTAATAAGCTGGGGACAGTGCCCTATACATTCTAATAGAGCAGCAAAAATATTAATGAGTATCCAGTTCATCTCTAATGGATTAAAGCTCATAGATACAAATCGAATGCATATGAGATAAAATCCAGGGCCATCTTAACAACAGTAGGGGGCCCCCGGGCAAAGCAGTGCATGGGGCCCTGCCTACACTGTCACTTCCAGCCTCCCCCGCGCTCACTAGCAGCAGCAGGCACCGGAAGTGCTGCACTGCTAGGCTGCGAGTTGTTGTGACATGAGCCAGGGTGCCGGGTGGGCGGAGAGCAAGCAGAGCCGGGGTTCCACCGCCGGGCGAGGGGGAGAGAGCGAACGGAGCCAGGGTGCCGGGCGGGGGAGAGCGAGCGGAGCCGGGGTGCCGGGCGGGGTGAGAACGAGTGGAGCCGGGGTGCCGGGCGGGGTGAGAATGAGTGGAGCCGGGATGCTGGGCGGGGGGAGCGCGAGCCGGGGTGCCAGGCGGGGGGAGAGCGAGCAGAGCTGGGGTGCTGGGCGGGGGGAGAGCATTGGTGGGCACGCATGAGCCGGGTGCGTGGGGCCCCCCTATGCTGTGGGGCCCCCGGGCAACTGCTCAGTGTGCCCATACGTTAAGACGGCCCTGATAACATCAAATAAAATAGAATAGCATCCCACAATCTGAGAGATTCACATGCTATTTAAGGCACTAGGGTAATCTTTCTGGAATACCAACAGACGTTATATCTACAGAATAAAATTCCTAAATGCATTTTACACTTAAGCTTAATCCTAATACCCCCACGGCGATGGCAGAGCTGACCTAAAAAAGTCAAAAACAAGGAGGTGAATAAAAATGGAGACAAAATATTGATTTTAAAAAATCAAGGTTCTAAGGAAGCAATCGAAAACAATAAAAATACTTAAAACTTTTTTGAGGCTGGTAGGTATCTGACAGAAAGAATAAACTAAATTAAAGCCCCTAGATCGATGTCAACATTAAGACCAAACGGGACAAGGGTCTTGAGCCTGTAAATCCAGTAGGTCTCTTTTTTACAGAGGCTCGTAAATCTATCTCCTCCCCTCCAATCTTGGGGAATGAGTTCAATCCCTCTGTAACGTAACCCAACTGGACTGCCAGAGTGTACCGTATCAAAGGGTCTGGAGACCCTGTGTGTGGCTAGTTTTTTCCTGATGTTGCCCATGTGCTCCAGTATGTGGACTCACAAAGGTCTTGAGGTGTATCTGACATACTGGAGTCCACATGGGCATTCCAACAGGTATACCACGAATGTGGATCTACAATTAATAAAACCTTTTGTATTAAATTATTCTCCAGTTGTGTGTGAGCTGAACGTACTCCTCTCTATAGAAGCATGGGTGCACGGTTTGCACCCATTACAACTATAAAAACCCTTCTGCTGAGAGACCCAATTCTGAGGAGTTTTAGTCTCTTGCTTCCTAAATACATTTGGTGCAAGTCTGTTTTTAAGGTTTGCAGCCTTAGTAAAAATTACTCTTGGACGGTCTAATACATGACCTTTCAGTACTGGGTCCCTCTGGACAAGGTGCCAATGGTTTCTATGTTTGTAATTTTACTGGCATCCTTATTAAATTTTGTAACAAAGTATAGAGTATTCATTGGTCTGTTCTTTTCTTTTTGATACCAGCAAATCCTTTTGTTTAAGTGAAGATGCTCTTGCAATGGCCTTGTCAATCAGCCCTTGGTCATACTTCCTCTCTATAAATCTTTTCCTTAATATATTTGTCTGTTCTTTGAAGATTCATCGTCCGTACAGTTCCTGCGCAATCTCCGGAACTGTCCTAAGGTTATATTGTCTATCCACTGTCTCTTATGGCAACTTGTGTTCATTAGATAGTTATTGAATCTACCTTTTTTTTAAATGTTTTCGTATTCAGGGTCTATATTTTCAACGCAAATGGTCAGATCTAGAAAATCTATTTGGTTCTGACTTCGCTGTGAGGTAAAATGCAGATTGATATCATTATTATTAATGTAACCGAGGAAGGAGTCAAGATCTTGCTCACTCCCCTTCCAGATGAAAATTACAGCATCTATGTATCATTTCCAGAGGACTAGGCTCGCACCGAACTGTTGACCAGACCAAATACTCTCCACCTCCCACTGGGACATGAAGATATTGGCATAGCTTGGTGCGAACCTAGTTACATAGCCGTACCGCATTTCTGCAAATAATAAATACCATTGAACCAAAAAACATTTGTTTTATTTTTGTATACCTTCTAATAAGAATTCTCTTTGATCCTGATGCATGGTCTGATCCCCATCTAGAGTTTTTCTTATTGCTTCGCAACCATCTCTGTAGTTAATTAATGTACATAGAGAGGTGATGTCGCAAGTGACTAAAATATAGTCTTCTTGCCAAATATTATCTTTCAGGATGTTCAGAACTTGTGTTGTGTCACGTAGATGTGACCTAGACTCTAATACATATTTCTGCAGGCGGAAAAAAATCGATGTATTCAGAGAGATTTGAGGTTAATGATCCAGTACCGGAAATTAAAGGTCTGCCATGGGGGTTCTCTAAATTCTTATGTATCTTGGGTTCTAGTGCCATTTTCTCTAATTTTGTAAGGTTTTCTGTGAATCTTTTTGGGGTTCTTGAAAGTTTTTCAAATCCTCTATCAGACACTGATAGAAAACCTCCAAATTAGGGCCCTTACTGCCGCTCGGATAGAACTTTGATTTGTCCTTCAAATTGGAGTGTATGAACTGGTCCTTGATCAAATCATTCTGATTGATCACAGGGTCATGTGATTTGGTTCTATCCATAAAGTATCTACTCTGGGCATCCCTATACTTAGACCCTTTGCTATAAATTGATTCTCAGTGGGGGTTAAAACCTTTTTGCTGATGTTAAAAATGCTGTTTACTGCATTTGCCTTTTTAGCCGCAGATTTCCTTCCTCCTCCCTGTCCTCTAACGATCTTTTTCTTCCCTTTTCCTCTAATCTTTCCTGAATCCTTGGATCCCCTAAACAGAAAAACCTGTTCTGTAACTGGACTGGTCGGGGGAGGGTCCGGTCTAAAAAAGGGTTCATTCTCTCTCCTCTCTTGTTCTCCTAGGAGGTGCTCCTATGACGCGCCTGACTATATCTCTCTCTAGATCTAGTATACTAATCCTCTGAATGCCGAATTCATGGATGAATATACCAGAGGACTACAGTACAGTACTGTATATCCCAGCTATAGTATGTTAATCTTCTGAACATGTCATTCACAGATGTAGACCTCTGCTATGATAAACCTCATGCACTATGTATTTAAACCTTCCATCACACGTTTAGAAATCACATCACGTTTCGTGAATAGACCTCTGCAGTCTCAAAAGTTTATGCATAAGAAATCCTTGCATGCTCGATATGTTGGTCCATTAAAAGATATCACAACCTACTGTGCAAAGTATCTTACTGTTTTAGCTGACAATCATCTTAATATGAGCTGTAGCTATAAAGAGGAATACATTATTTTTCACACAGATACACAAAAGAGAAAAACTGAAATACAGTACTTCTACTGTTCATACCGTTAAATGCTTTGACATTGCAAATATTTTCAACACTTGCCTCTAGATGGGAAAAATTCAAAACACATATCTAGCTTTTATGAGAAATGTCATTCTGTAAAAATTGCATTTATATTTTAGTATATCATAAATTGTCTGACAGGAATTTTAACTGCAGTACTTTTTATTTAAGAGGCTTTCAATCATTTATTCTTGTCTGATTCACAAAATATACAGTAAATCCAACATGCAGTTAGCAAAGGCATTTATTAATACAATTTCCATCTGCCCTTCTAATAACATCAAACTTTGCTACTTCAGTTATAGGGTTTTTGCCTTTTTTTTAACACTAATCTTTCAAAAGACATTATACATCCCCTTGAAAGACACTGACAATTTAGTTCAGCTCCTGGTTTAAAGCTTACCATCTGTCCCATGATAGCAAGATCAAACAGGGGGCCACTGGCAAATTAGTGTGCTATTTGTGTACATAACGGTGTTTCCCCCACCCGGTGGAAGATTTGGCCATTCTAAACGTGTGGTGCATGATTCCTGCTGGTAACAGAAGGGCTGAGCTGTCCGTCGATGGTAGTGGGGACACAGGAACAGGTTTCTGGGGTGTGACGGGAAAGGAGTACCCAGGCCATGAAATAAAGGCATTCTGCTTGGCTCGGTTTCCCAAGAGTCAAATAAACTGACTGTAAAGTGGCAGTTCTGCAGCCCAGCGCATCCTGCGGTTCTATTAATATGTAATAATATGTCTAAAATGCACCCGCTCGGAATAAGGGGCCTCTAGCACTGTTTAAAGGGTTAATTGGATAAGCGTGCCTGTTGTTTTGTGGTCGAGTCCGGCATTACAACACTGTATTACTGTGTAACCGCAGACAAGCAAGGAAAACCATAACTGCAAGTTAAATTGGTTACGTGGTCTGCGGTCATGAAAAGATGCCAGATCGCAACAGTGTGTAATGTGGTTTACTCATTCAATTAAGTCAAGTGTTAAAGTAAATCTGTGGTTATCAATTGCGGCCGAGGATTGCAACATTGCATCCTGACCTCAAACCACAGACCGGGAAAAGTTTAACCACAAATCACATCATAGCCTTCACATAATTAAGCAGCTAACTTTGGATAGTCCTAGTTTTCTAGTTTTGGTGTGCAGAGTGCTAGGGGTAGACATATAATCTAGATTAGTTATAAGAATTGTAACATTTATTTAAAAGCATAAATGAGAAGTAGCTTAGAGTTTAGTTATTTAAAGTTATAGGAACTGGGACATTTACATTTCAGTCAGGCAGGACAGCGGATACATTAAGCATTCACCATTGTCATTTATGATCAGGGATGAGTCATGTATAATGCCAGTCAGGACTTCTGGGACAAAAGTCTGTGGCTTCAAAAGACACCAACCTGGGATAAGTGCTAAATGTCAGGAACTGTATATAAACAGTTTGCCTAGCAGATGTCTGGGCATCCTGGAGAAAGGTAGACTTTCTGCCGCCGTGCAAGGTGGCTTGGTCAGGTATGCTAAGCGGGTTATGTGTGAAGTTAGCGCATGACCCTTGGCATACTGTGAAGCCCTTTGCCCGGTTGCAGGAACTGCTGGCAAACTTGCCATTGAGTGGGAATTTGCTTCCCACGCCAAGATTGGCTGTGTATTATCCAGATAGGCTTGGGAAGGTATTATAAACCAGTGCAGGCTATCGGGTGGCTACATTGTTCATCTGTGTGTCATCGGAAAGGATAGTGTGCGGTACAAAGATGTTTTCATCGCAACCAAGGACTGTACCCCGCTATAAAAGTTTGCTAGAACTAAGGAATTGGAAACAAATTCGGCAAGTGCAAAACGAAGAAACTTCTTTCGGTGGAGAAACGGGATGCTAGCGGCGCCCCTAGCCCAAAGACAGTTTTGCGTCTCTTGTTTGCGTATCAACCCCGCTCCTGGGAATTGATACCTAGAGACTGTATTTTGTGGACTTTCATTCTGGAAACAAATTATTTATTTTTACCTCATTCTCATACGTGTTATTTTGTGTTTTCTTGTAAATCAATCTGTGTGTGTTTCTCGTGTGAATAAATACAATTAATTTTATCTTACGTTTTGTCAATTAAAGGATCCGGGTATATTTTTGTAGGATAAGCACTGGTCTCCCATGACATGGGGTACATCACACACATGGTTCTCTAGCAGTGCAGCGCCTCCATCTGCCGCAGGTTCCAAGATGAATGGAGGCAATCTCATATGGTAGAATTACCCCCTCTTCTCCCAGAGAGATCACACACAGGCAGGAGGTACAGTATACAGTATGCAAACAGGTACAGTCTTTATTGATACCACCACAACACAGTAGTGGTCTGCTCAATCACAGGCTTCTCAGGCTAGCTATCCGCTGGATGATGGTCTCTGGACAACCACTACAGGTCAGGTCCCCTGTAGCTGTCCTAGCTCTTCCCGACTCACCTATCAGGAGTCAGGGTATAGTTTAACACTTACTCTCCCCCAAGGGGAAGAGGAACAGGGAAGGCCCCTGAAAAAGACGTGTGCAGAGGTACGCAATGGAGACTGTTTAAAGTGAAACTATATATTTGGGTCTGGTAATTAGCTTTGCTAACCACGCAGTTAGAGAGGGTTGGACTACATGTGTAGATATCCTCCAAAGCGGAGTAGGATTTTCTTTTACTTATTTTGAATGTTTTTTGCTGTGTTAAAGGGACAGGTGCAATTATATACAGATATATAACAGCTGTCCCATAAGAGAGTCTTATCTGTTTCTTGTAGCTGTAGGGGAAGGCCTCTCTGCTCTCCTGGGCCAGCACCCTTATGGCAATGTCTGCTTCAAGGTATAGATGTTTTGTCCCCTTTGTCTTACTGCCAGGCTGCAGTCCTTATGCAGCTCAAGATTTCTGTTGTTCCCAAGGTCAGCCCAGTTGTGGACTTAGGAATCCTCGCCGGTCCTTCCTGGGTCAGTCCCATTTGTGAGACTAGGGAAAATCTTCTTCCTGTGTCTCTGATTAGGCAGGTAGTGTTTGTTGACTGCTGGTGTGCAATTAACCAGCACACTGCTAGATTAGAGGCAAGTTTCTTAACAGGGATAGGTCCCTGTTAAAGCCCAAATCTCAGGCTCCCTGTGTGCGACCTTGCCTCTCTCAGTGATAGACATATACTTTTTAATTTTAATATTTCTGACATTTAGAACTATTATGGGCTAAGGAAAACTGTGCTTAAATAAACAAGGTTTTCACTTTCTGCTCACTGATCTGACTTTCCATGTTCAAATGACACTACAGCGAAAGTGAATGTTTTACTTTTTAACCCGTTATGACAGTGAGGTAGATGGCAAGTGCACATTAGTGACTTTTAGAAAGTTACAACA
Organism: Ascaphus truei; assembly: GCF_040206685.1. Taxonomy (NCBI): domain Eukaryota; kingdom Metazoa; phylum Chordata; class Amphibia; order Anura; family Ascaphidae; genus Ascaphus; species Ascaphus truei. The sequence goes on along the minus strand of NC_134483.1, from coordinate 420,006,372 downwards.
AAAACTATCCCCAGTATCCAGAAGAGAAACCAAAAACCAGAGGTACTCAAGAATTCTACTGGAGCACATAGGGACACAAACTGGTCAACTATCCATATCAATAATAATAATAATTGTTTGTTCTTGTATAGCACTGCTAGTTTTACATAGTGCTTTACAGAGACATTTTGCAGAAGCAGTTCCTGCCCCATGGAGCTTACAATCTATGTTTTTGGTGCCCGAGGCACAGTGAGGTAAAGTGACTTGCCCAAAGTCACAAAGAGCAGACACCTGGAATTGAACCAGGTTCCCCAGCTTCAAACCCGGTTCTAGTCAGTTTACTCACTTTACTCATTGAGCCACTCCTTTTGTAAAATCCATAGTTATTCACAGAGAAGCAGGTAGTATAGTTTAAGGGTAAGGCAAAACCGAAGTCAGAGTAATCTTAGGTCATACACAGGTAAGGCAATATTTAACTTGAGAGGTGAGAAGTCCAGAAGCATGGGCAAAATAGGAACTGACTTGCAACGCAAGCAACAAGTAACTTCCTCGAATCTAAATAGGTTTCAACCAGGAAGTGGGAGACTCTTATGCTGTGTGACGGTGAGGGGGTAACCAGTTCAGTAAATAAAGGTATTATGCCCGGCTGGGTGCCCCTGAGCCATATTGGGGAATTATAGAGTGCCAGGTCTGCGACCCAGTAATGACAGTAACACTGTAATTGTATTAAAAATGTCTGTGTGTCCCACCAGGTAACACATAAGGTGTTGATAATAATATAATGGTTTAAAAGTATGAGTTATTGTACCCATGTTTCCCTGTAACCTGTGCAAAGGAAAAATGGTTTTAAAATGCAGCAGCTTACAGCACAGCGCATGGCATTTAGCTAACTTCGAAAAGGAAAGTCCTAGAGCGCTGAGTTTTGCTGTGAGTGCTGCTGAAGTAAAATCATTAAAAAGGTTATGCCACAATTTTTATAAACTTATAGGAAAATTGATGAATGAAAGTCCCCTCTTTTAATTGTGCCAACATTATAGGCATGAGGGGGTTTTCATTCAGGCAGCCAGGATAGCGGAAAAACCTTAATTATAAGTACCATCCGTTAAGGATGCATAGCAGGGAATTCCTGTGAGTAAGCCATGCATAATTTAGCCCCGGACTTGTAAGACATCCCGCTGACATGGTCCCAGGATGTCTAGAAATGTCTGGAGTTAAAAAGGTTCCGACATCATAAGGTGTTAAGTGGTGAGGGGTAAATACAAATACCCTCATCCTAGCAAATGTCAAGATGTCCGGGCAAAGTAGACAAGATGTTGCCGGGATAGGGGGCTTGGTTTGGTATGCTAAGTGGCGAAGCTGCGTGGTTTACGCATGCCCTTAGCATACTAAGAAGCCCTCTGCCCAGTGCTGTTAGGTACTGGCAACCTGAGGATAGGTGGGATATTTAGTTCCCATGCAGCGATTGGATGTAGAGCTTAAAGATAGGGGTTTTGACTGTTTTAATAATCCCTGCAGCTGATCGGGAAATCAGATTCATCGTGCGGTACAAAGTTGTAACATTGTAACCAAGATTTCTATCCAGATTCTAAAGTTCATAAGAACTAAGGATTTTCAAACCAATTCAACAGCGGTAGAATGAAGCAAGCAGCACTGGCGGAGAAATAGGGGTTGCGAGCAGCGCCCCTAGCCAAAGACTGTTTTGCAGCTGTTTGTGCACAATCCCAACTCCTGGGAAATTGTGCCTAGAGACTCTGTTTCTGAAAAGTTTGTTTTAGGAATGGAAGATTTTATTTTGCCCCATCCCAGTAAGTGTATTTTCGTAATATTTTGTCAATCAAGCTGTGTATGTTCATTGTGTAAATAAATTACAATTTATTTTATCTCTTGCTTTGCTCAATCAAAGGATCCGGGTATTAAGGTGTTAAAAGTGCTGGTCTTCTGTAACACGCTGCAATGCTTCTGGGAGTTGTTGCATCTCCAGAAAAGAGAAGGGTTCAAGCGCACATACCGCAAAGTGAATATCAAGTGACCATACTTACGATAACAAAATGAATAATATTACTTTATGGAGAGTAATGTAGATCCAGAAAAAGGACTCAATCCGAAATCCAAAAAACTGAGAGTGCAGACCATCTGGAGATCCTCTTAGTCTTGTGGAGTACTATCCTGAGGATCTTGGACCCAGTCTTCTGGGTTTGCCTCTTCCTCTACCTGAACAAAATTCCCTGTGGACGGCCAGCGCATGTGGTTTCAACAGCATTGCGTGACAAGACCCTTATTCACAACCTGAGATAGGGTTATCCACATGCCTGCACATTTAGCACTTATGTGATTGTGTATTACTTTTATTTTTACCTTTATAAAAACCATCTATACTATCTGTGTCCTCTTTTTTCTGTTCTTCACATATAGGAAATTTCCCCATTCACTTTTCCTGTTACTGAGGGTCGCCCTTCAATGTATAATTGAAGAAATCTTCCTAGAGATGGTGACTCCGAATAACCACACTGCCCAGATTAATTCAGCCATTGTGAGTGAGACATTTATTCAGCTATCATTGTACTTATTGATCCCCACAGAATTGCACTATTGTTCTGTTTTTTCTTGTCTCTTATACTGTTTTTGGAGAATATTTGTGCTCATGATCTTCTACTTCATTTTTCTGCATCTCCAGCCTGGTGGAGAATCACAGCAATGCATCCTAAGCATTTCCATGAGAATAGATCTAGATTATGTCCAGGTGATGATAAACCGGTCTGACACAGATGTGGAAAGAACAGCTGCAGGAAGCTATCCCGATGTCAGCAGAAGAGTGGAGGATGCAGTCTAAGCAGGGAAGAGGAAGCCTCTGCAGAATGTAGCATGAAGGAAAGAAGCTTCAACACTGACAGAAGAGGACTCACTCGGCTGAAAGGCAAGTGATGAATGGACAGGGCTAATCAATAGTGAGCAAATACATTCCAATAATTGTAGATCTAAGGTGCTCGGATCATTATAAACAATCATGGAAGAAAAGCATAAGTTGTCTTAAGTTTCAGTGGCAAAGGTGTGGGGTTAAACCAAGCATGCTATCAAGGAGGTTTTATAGCACAATATAATGTTACAGAGTCTAATACTCTGTAACGGGTGCTCAACACAGACTGGACTGTACCGCGAGGCTGAGGCGGGGATTCACCCACCTTGGACCACGAAGTAGCTTCTGGAATGCAGATGCGTGGTTGCAGTTAGCCGGGTCGGGTTGGAGAGGTGTGAGTAGTAGGGGTCACATAGCTGAGTTCGAGGGTATGAGAATGCAGTGTAGTGGTATCCGTAACAGAGTTGGGGGAAAGGAGACAAACGGGTAGTCGTGTCCGAAGCAAAGGTCATAGTGTAACTGCAAGGGAAGAAAGATAACAAGGCAAGGAATATCAGCGTGCTTACGACCAGGTCACATCACCTGAAACAACTGTTATGCTCAGCCAAATATTATTTACAAAGGCTGAGCATATAAAGGGTGATTCAGTCAATCCAGTAACTGCTGGTCAGCAGAGGCTGAAAGTGAAACCAGAGTGTTGATTTGTTGCTAAGCAGGGAGCACACAGCAGGAGCTGATGAGGAAGACTGCAGCAAGTAAGAATCAAAATCTGGAGTGGAGCTTGTGCCAAATCCTCACAGTACCCACTCCCCCCCCCCCCCCCCATTCAGGAGAGACCTCCGGACGCTCCAGGGATGTTTCGAGGGGTATCTTCGGTGGAATTCCCGAACCAGGCTAGAGGCATGAAGTCGATCCCTGGGGATCCAGAAATGTTCCTCAGGGCCAAAGACCTTCCAATGAACCAGGTAATGGATTGGGCCTCTGAATAGTCCTTGATCGTCTGAATCTCGAACTCCTGTTGTCCCTCCAACAGGACAGGTTACAGGGAGATGCTGGAACAGGAAACCTGGGATCCTGTACAAAGGTCTTCAGTAGGGACATAAGGAAGACCGACGGGATCTTAGTAGATGTTGGAAGCCAAAGCTGGTATGCTACCGGACTGACCCCCTTAATGATAGGAAAAGGTCCAATGAATCTGGGGGACAGCTTTGCTGTAGGTGCTTTTAACTTTTATTTTTGGAAGAAAGCCTCGCCATACTGCTGCGGCAGACTTTATTCTTACTAATCACCGGCTTGTACCTGGCATGTTCATGGAATGCCACACTGTTCACCCAGAGCATGCCGGGCTCCTTTTGCCTTCCCAGCCAGGCGCATGCCCGGCTGACGCGCGGTTGATGTGTTAATTAATAATGGTTCAGGATTTACTAGGCTGCAATGCTTCGCGTGTCCGCCAGATGGCATAAATTCATGAATTGTAATGCAGTATATATATATATATATATATATATATATATATATATATATATATATAAATATATATATATATATATATATATATATATATATACTGTATAACAACAACCCCTATAACCCCTAACATACAGTACTGTATATGCACATCAATGATACTATAGGCCGTCCCCTGGCGAGATGTGTTTGCAGCAGAGAGAGAACCGCTGCTCTCTCTGCGCAAACATCGACACATTAAAAATTATTTAAAATACATTTTTATTCATAGTGTAGATGTGCAGGGGGTCTCCGGAGCTGAACCGCATTGGTTTTAGGTCCGGGGACCCCCTGCTCCCCGAGATACAGCCCCCTTTATGAAGTGCCGGTATCCCTCTGCATTTAAAGTTCCCGATCACGTGACCGCGACATGTAAACAAAGCAGAGGGATACCGGCACCCCCTAAAGGGGCCTGTATCTCGGGGAGCAGGGGGTCCCCGGACTTAAAACAAAAACGTTTCTGCTCCGGAGACCCTCTGCACATGTACAGTATAAATAAAACACATATATAAATAAACACTCGTTCCTTACCTTAGCGGCTATGTGCTATGGTAACGAAGCAGCATGAATGTATTTTAATAATATTGTACAGTGAGCAGGGGGATCCCTGAGCCAGAAATTAATGCTCAGGGGACCCCCTGCTCCTGCACAATATTATTAAAATACAGAAATGCTGCTTCATTACCATAGCTGATAGCCGCTAAGGCAATGAAGGGGTTAACCCACCGTGCCCGCTTTATTGTGGGTAGCGGGGGTGGGTGAAGGGGGTATTTGGCCCTTGGTGTGAGTTTAGGACTTGCGGGCGGGTTGCGGGTGCACTTAACCCCTTCACGGCCGTAGCAGTTAATACCGCTACGGTCATGAAGGGGTTAACCCCTCCCGCTATCCCCCCGCAAGCCCTAAACAACAATCGTTGGGGCTAATACCCCCTTCACCCATTCCCGCTACCCACAATAAAAAAAACTCACACACAGCAGCCGACCTAAAACCAAAGCGGTTCAGCTCCGGAGACCCTCTGCACATCTACACTATGAATATAAATGTATTTTAAATGTATTTATTTATATTCATTTATTTATTTAGATTTATTTATTAATTGTGCTGCTGCTGTGTGTGAATTTTTTTTATTGTGGGTAGTGGGGGTGGGTGAAGGGGGTATTAGCCCCATCGGTGGTTGTTTAGGGCTTGCGGGGGGGTAGCGGGTGCACTTAACCCCTTCACGAACGTAGTGGTATTAACTGATACGGTCGTGAAGAGGTTAAGTGCACCCGCAACCCCCCCCGCAAGTCCTAAACTCACACCAAAGGCCAAATACCCCCTTCACCCACCCCCGCTACCCACAATAAAGCGGGCACGGTGGGTAAACCCCTTCATTGCCTTCGCGGCTATCAGCTATGGTAATGAAGCAGCATTTCTGTATTTTTAATAATATTGTGCAGGAGCAGGGGGTCCCCTGAGCATTAATTTCTGGCTCAGGGAACCCCCTGCTCACTGTACAATATTATTAAAATACATTCATGCTGCTTCGTTACCATAGCACATAGCCGCTAAGGTAAGGAACGAGTGTTTATTTATATATGTGTTTTATTTATACTGTACATGTGTAGAGGGTTTCCGGAGCAGAAACGTTTTTGTTTTAAGTCCGGGGACCCCCTGCTCCCCGAGATACAGGCCCCTTTAGGGGGTGCAGTATCCCTCTGCTTTGTTTACATGTCGCATTCACGTGATCGGGAACTTTAAATGCAGAGGGATACCGGCACTTCATAAAGGGGGCTGTATCTCGGGGAGCAGGGGGTCCCCGGACCTGAAACCAACGCGGTTCAACTCCGGAGACCCCTGCACATCTACACTATGAATAAAAATGTATTTTAAATCATTTTTAATGTGCCGATGTTTGCGCAGAGAGAGAAGCGGTTCTCTCTCTGCTGAAAACACATCTCGCCAGGGGACGGCCTATAGTATCATTGATGTGCATATACAGTACTGTATGTGTATGTTAGGAGTTATAGGGGTTGTTGTTATACAGTATATACTGTATATATACAGTATATACTGCATTAAAATTCATGAATTTCTCGGCTTCAAAGACAACAGCTCGCAAACGCCCCCATGTGTTTTTACACGGCATTGCAGTATTGCAGCCAGCGGGAATAAAATGCTTAAATCAAGGGCGCGATATAACGCTATATACCCCGGGACAAAACGACACAAAACCACAGATAACCGGGATACTCCGAAATTCGTGGAGCTAGCCAAGTAAGAATAAAGTTTGTCGGTAGTGTAGGTGCTTTTAACTTTTGTTTTTGGTAGAAAGCCATACCTTATTACCAGGATTAGAGTCTGGTATCTCACAACGATGGCGGTCTGCATGCCTTTTTTGCATGGATACAACTTTCTGAAGGTTATTCTGGATCTTCCCCCTTAAATCCTGTAGTTTCTAAATCCAGTTATCCACCGCTGGGACTCTGGATGCGCTCTCCTGATGATGGAAGAGCAGAAGGATGAAAGCCATAATTAACGAAGAATGGTGATTCTTGGGATGAGTCGCTCCGTAAATTATTATGGGAGAATTCTGCCCAGGGCAAGAGGTCTGACCAATCGTCTTGAGGGTACGAGATGAAGCAACAATTATATTGTGCCAAGGACTGGTTAGTCCATTCTCTGTTTGTCCATTAGACTGAGGGTGATTGTGGTGGTGAGAGGGTTAACCAGCCTAATAATAAAGGTATTATGCCTGGATGGTTAACCCTAAACCATGTTGGGACAAATGGGGTAAAAATGTATTGCAACCATCAGCCTATGTTTTCCCCTACACTACCTTTATTGTCCCTATTTTGCAGCTCTGAAGCTAGCTGCAGTTCAATGAATAAATGAAAATGTGCTAACTGTATTTGTGACACAAGGGGGATCTTCTAGCGCTGAACCAAGCGCTAAGTGAAGAAGCGTGCCTGTGAATAAGTGGCTGCTTTGAAGATGGGTATCACTTCCTAGGCCGTAGACCTCTAAACCACTAAGTCATTTGGATAAGTGGTTTGCGGTCTAGCTGAAGTTCCGTCTTGTCAAAATGTATCCAGCGGTCTTGATATCCACTTGAGCTGAATTGTTGGCGTGTGTCTGCGGTTACCGATCAAAAGCCGGCACGGATACATTGTATGCCGGCTTGTAACCCAGACCAATTATAGGTCAAACCGCAAACCACATCACAGAGCCCATTCAATTAAGTGGATAACTTGCGCTAGGAAAAAGATAGCACTCTAATTTTTGGAGTGCAATCAGTTACACATGTACTGCTGCGACACACTTTATTCGAGCAAATACCCAGTATGTACCTGGCAGATACCTGGAATGCGCTGCTCCTCACCTCTGACAAGCCCCGTTGCATTTGCCTTCCCAGCCTGGGTTCATGCCTGGCTGATGGGCGGCTGATCTGTTAAATGATAATGATTAGGATTTAATAGGCTGCAATGCTTCGCGTGTCTACCAGATGGCATAAATTCATGAATTGTAATGCAGTATATATATATATATACTGTGCAGTATTGCAGCCAGCGTGAATAAAATGCTTCAATCCCTGCCTGGAAAATAACTCAATGCACCCGGGCAGAAAACAGTCACAAACCTCAATACACCCGGGTATACCCGAATTCGTGGGACTAGCCGAGCTCGAATAAAGTGTGTCGCCAGTGTACCATTAGCATACATATGAATTTTATATTTGTTACACATGTAGAACATACATTTATAAACATACTGTATTTCAATGGTGTTTTAAATGCAAAGGCAGGCAAACCTTTTTGCCGGTCCAGCAATTAATCCATTAACATGCACATATGTTATAGATGAATGAGCTGATGGATTTTTCATCTCTGGACTTCAAAGGGCACCCTGCTAAGATGGTGCCCCAGTGTCTAAGAGAAGTCCGGAGCTGAAAATCGTCAGAGAACCTAGGTGTTAGGGTGGCCGGGATATTGTTAATTGTTGGGCACTTCACACTTGGTAGCCAAACCCCAGACTTACTGTCACCAGGTAAGCGGTTAGGTATGCTAAATAGCTCAGGTGTTAGGTTAGCACATGCTCTGTTCAAACGGGGAAGCAACTTCTGCCCTCTTTGTAAGGTACTGGCAAGTCTGGAATAGGTGCGGAAAATTATTCCCACAGGAGGATTGGGTGTATACAGTATGTTAGGTATAGGACCCGTAACCCTATAAAAATGCCTGCAGCCCAGTCCCAGTCAGATTCATCTCAGCTTTACCAAGATACATCCAAGCTACAGCTACATCGCCGTTTTTGTAAAACATCACAAAATTATATCGTGATATATACCCCGTGATCCTCGCTAATGTTTTCTGGCAGACTAACTTAACGCATTGGAGTAACACCGCAGGTTCCCTGCTGTGTGAATGCTACCGTAGTCTGCCTGCCTGTAATAGACTCGCTTAGAGGTTGAATCAGTCACTCTTACTGCGCCTCTCACAGGCGGTCGCGGGGGTTTTATTAAAATTCTAACATTAACACTAATGTAGCAGGGGGTCTCCAGAGCTGAACCGCATTGATTTCAGGTCCAGGGACCCCCTACTTCCCGAGTTACAGGCCCTGTTATGGGGTGCCGGTATCCCCATGTTAAAATCCTACGGGTCACGTGACTGTGGGATCTAAACAAAGCAGAGGGATACCAGCACCCCATAACGGGGCCCGTATCTCGGGAAGTAGGGGTTCCCTGAGGTTGAAATCAAATTTGTTCAGCTAAGAAGACCCTCTGCTCCCACACACTAGTATCACCCCCCCCCCCCCCTCCAAATAAAATAATCATTACCTTAGCGGGTAGCTGCTAAGGTGATGAAGCTGCTTACATTTTATTTTTATTCATAGTGTGCGTGAGCAGGGGGTCTACTGAGCTGAACAAAGTTGATTTCAGCCTCGGGACCTCCTACTTCCTGAGTTACAGGCCCCGTAATTGGGTGCCGGTATCCCCGCCATGTTAAAATCCACGTGGGATGTACTGTAAACAAAGCAGGGGGATACCGGTACCCCATATCGGGGAAGTAGGGGGTCCCCGAGGCTGAAATAAACTTTGTTCAGCTCAGGAGACTCCCTGCTCACACACAATAAATACAAATAACAATGTAAGCAGCTTCATTACCTTAGCGGCCATGCAATGCCCGCTAAGGCAATGAAGGTGTTAAGGCACAGTACTGTAGCAGATTACATTACAATATGTACAGTACTGTACTACCCACCCAATAATAAACAACCCACCCACCCCCTGTGTCCCCCCATAAAACCATAATTTATTATTTTGCATACAGGGTGAATACCCAAGGCCGACGGGAGTCCCGGTGGTCCCGGCGGGTGTCCGCAGGCCTCACAGTGAACCAGTACCCCAGGGTCTGGAGGCCTCCGCGTGGTCCCCGCCTGGTGCCGTGGTCCTCCAGGTGGTTCCCGCGGGTCACCGTGGGTCTCAAATGGGGTCTGCGGGTGGGCCCGCGGGTGTCTGGAGGTCACTACATCAGCCCCACAGGTGTCTGAGGCCATCGGGTGGTTCCCACATGGGTCTGAGGGCCCTCGGGTGGTCACTGCGGTACCACAGGTCCCCCACAGCTGTGGGGCACCCGGTTCTTCCCCCCAGATGTCCCCTGTGGGTCTGCAGGTGTGACCTGTGGGCTTTTGTGGGTCCTCAGGTGGTCTCCAGAAGTCCTTGCAGACCTACAGTAAGGTATCAACCCTGTATGTAAATGAAATAAACATGTCATACATTTAAATAAATCAATACCCCCGGCCCAAACACATACAGTACAGTAATGGGCAAAATAACTATTATCCAGATATGGATAATAGATTATTTCCCCATTATTAAACACAACATTAGCAAGCATAAATAAAGTAAATAAATACAGTTCTACTTACCACAGCAATATGAAGGGCTTCCTCCTCTGGATACAGCAGGTCCCTCTGTACTCCGTTGCCAGAAAACCTACTGTACATACATAATAAATACAATCTAATGTCGCCTAACCCCTTTATACACCTTGAGAAAGGGCACACAGCCCAAAACGCGTTGGTGTGGTGTTTTTTTGTTGCTCTCTGGGAATATGTTTGATCCTCTTATAGAATAAACCCTTTAAAGTACTTGTGAGCCTCCTCCTGGTTTTTGGCAGTGTGCTGCCTTTTTTGCCTTTTTCCTTGCTCTATTACCTTGCTGGTGGATTAGAATGCCGCTTTATGAACGCTTTGTGTACAACAACCAAGCAGATTGGGGATTTATTTGCCTTGATCTGATTGGCTGAAACACCATGGGATGCCGGCCATCTTGTATTTAGTGATGTCATGTTAAAGGAAAATTAAGCACAGCCAATTCACCTTGAAGCACGAGATAATTCACCTTGCCCCTTTGCCCATACACTTGTTCTAACATCATACAATGAGTGACATCATGTTAAAGGCAAATGAAGCACAGCCAATTCACCTTGAAGCACAAGATAATTAACCTTTCCCCTTTGCCCATACACCTGTGCTAACATCATACCATCAGTCACCGCTCAGGATGGTTCCGATCCTGGGATCGCACACAGATCGTGGAGAGATGTGCAGGATATGGATTGCCGACGGATGGTCGGTCAAAGCCACAACTGGAGGAGGACTTGGAGAGTCATGAAGCCAGACTGGATCCATTGGAGGGGCCTGGCCCCTTGGCTGCTGTGGCAGTGGACACCATTCAGCCCGGAGTGCAGGAGGTCGATGCAGCTCCAGCACTGCAAGAAAATGGGGAGGGAGCGGGTAACCACCTGATAATGGTGGCTTGGCGCCAGTGGATGCGGAGGAGGTAGTCACTGCGGCTACCGGACTTGCCGCCTCTGGGCTCACAGCTCTCCTTGCCGCATGGAGAGAAAGGGCTACTGCAGCGGAGCATATCCAGATGCTTGCCGCAGTGCACAGAAAAGCCCCCACTCCAACATTGTCAACGTTGAACAGAATGTTCCCCGGGTGGACCATCACAGCTTCAGCAAGTTCGTTGATGACACGGATGAGATAGATGCCTTTCTCAATGACTTTGAAACACAGTGTCTTCGGTACAGGGTCCCACGACGGGACATGGTGCTTAGACTGCATCCACTGCTATCCGTAAAGCCAAGCGGAGTGTGCAGGGTAATCCATGCATGGATGCCGATGACTACGGTCATATTAAAAGTATGCTGCTCACCCAGTATGCCCTCACCCCAGAAGCATACCGGGGAAAGTTCCGGACAGGAGAGAAGTACCCTCGGTAAACCTATGTGGACTATGGAGCCTGCATGGCTTTGCAGGGGACCCAGTGGGTGAAGGGGTACAGGATCACCAAGTTCCATACACTACTGGACTTGATGTTCCAAGAGCAGCTACTGCAGCAGCTTCCCTCGGACATGAGGGCATGGGTCTTTGACCACAAACTATAAACCCATGTAGATGCTGCGAGGATGGCAGACGAGTTTGTGGCCAGCACGGCTCTGATAACCAAGAGAGCGCTCCCAAAGATGTGGCCAACCCGGCCAAGGGAGTCCAAATCACCCCTCAGTGGACCCACAAGCCTGAAGCAGATGGCAACGCACCCAAAGCTGCAGAGTTTAGACACGAGAGGCAGTGTTACACCTGCAACAAGGTCGGACATCTCAGGCCAGACTGTCTGGACTGGGGCAATGATCACCAGCTGCGAGGCCGGTCACCCGTGTGCGACTGGCCCACACAGTGGAGCCAAGCATAGCCGTGGAATCAACCCACAGAGGGACGTCCATGGGAGAACCTACCCTTGCCCCCTCGGGACCAGCAGCAGAGATCGGAGGACATCAGGTTGCACAAGTCGGGATGCAGCCCAACGATGTCCGGCAGATGCATCTGCGGAAGGTGACCATCAGGGACCGGCAGACAAGCGGCTTGCTGGACTCCGGTGCCACAATGACTCTGGTACGCCCTGATATGGTGCAGCCAGAGGATTTGCTCCCGGGCACTGGGATGCAAGTGACCATGCCCAATGGAGGACCGTGGTCCATCCAGGTTGCCCGGATCTTTTTGGAATGGTGTGCCGGATGTGGCATGAGGGATGTGGGGGTATTGCCTGGGTTAATAGCTGAGATCCTCCTTGGCAGTGACCTGGGGCATGTTACCTGCATTTTCACAACTGAGCTTGCCCCTGTTGAAGCGATCACCAGGAGCCAGGCAGCGAAGATCGCCGTGGAACCATCCCCTGTCCCCCTGCATTTGAAACAGTTCTTGGGATCTCTGTGGAGACCACACTGGTAAGCTAGACTAAGTCGCACACTGACCATGACTTACTGTTCCCATTACCTGTTCAAAGTCCCCCTGACTTAGCCTTGACAAGCGAGTGGCCAGAGCTAGGTACCCAGTTTGGGGATGAGGTGTAATCTGACCCCAGCTCGCAGGGCATGAGACTTTGGGCATCTGAGTCTAAGCCGGGGGACGGGTCAGACGGGTCTTGTGGTACCGCGGGCTCCTGTATAGAGAGCAAGGGACCACAGGGTCTGGACTGGTAAGCGACAGCTAGAGTGGTACCCACGTAGTATAGGCACGAGTTGTTGTGGGCAGCCCACTCTATTCCACTAGCGGGGCATCAAGGGGTCAGCTGTTGCACGTTACTACTGGCTGGGGGCATCCAGGGCTGTGGCAGATTTCTGCCGGTCCTGTGATGCCTACCAGTGAGTGGGAAAGGCGGGCGATCGTGTGAAGGCACCCCTGAACCCGTTACTGGTAATCGGGGAACCCTTCTAGAGGGTAGCCATGGACCATGTCGGACCCTTTCTGGTTCCCAGCAGGTCCGGGAAGCACTACATCCTCACAGTGGTGGACTTTGCCACCCGGTACCCTGAGGCGGTAGCGCTTGCCACCATTGATGCTAGGGCAGTAGCTAAAGCATTATTGACCAGTTTTTACTAGGGTAGGTTTCCCTAGCGAGATCCTAACCGATCAAGGGTCGCAATTCATTAGTGAATTGCTCCAGTGTCTCTCGGAGGCATGTGGGGTGAAGCACCAGCGCATGACCCCTTACCACCCCCAAACCAACGGACTGTGTGAGAGGTTCAATGGTACCCTGAAGCAGATGCTGAGAACCTTTATAGAGGCAGAGAGCAAAGACTGGAGATTCACCAGCAGCACTTGTTGTTTGCATACTGAGGTACCGCTAGAATCTACCAGCTTTTTGCCCTTTGAGCTGCTATATGTTGCATGGTACAAATTAATATCAGGATTCTGCCCTGAGCACACAAGTTGGCTAATATAAAGTGTAATTTATTTCTTTTCAGACAGACACACAAATCTTCACAATATACACTCAATAAAACACTTACTGGGATGGGGAAATGAAAACAAATGTCCTTGGAACCAAACAAAAGTCTCTGGGCACACCTGAACGCATGCAAGTGGGTGTGCAAAAGGATCCATGTAGCAGTTCCTGGCTAGGACGCCAGCCCTATATCTCAGCCAACAGGAAAAAGTTAGTTCAGTCCTTACAGGGTTCGTTCAGGAACCCTTAGCTTTAACAAATTCCAGAAGAGGGGGATGATCATTGCTTATGATATTATTAACCCCTCACACTGCGTTACCGTAGATGCTGGAACTTGGTCAAATCGTTGTTAAAATCAGGTGAATCTGACTGGGCCTGGCTTCAGGCATTTTTATAGGGTTCAGGGTCCTATACTTAACATATGCACCCAATCCCGCCTGTGGGAACATTTCTACCACCTATCCCCGACTTGCCAGTACTTCGCAGAAAGGGCAGGAGCTGCCTCCCGGTTTGCATGGAGCATGTGTCAACTTCACACCTGAGCTCCTTAGCAAACCGGGGTCAGCCCCTTACCTGGCGACACTGAGTCTGGGGTTTGGCCACTAAGTGTGAAGTACCCATACTTTACATCGGTATCTGGCACTCACAATATCCCGGCCATCCTAACACCTAGGATTGCTTAGGCTTTTCAACTCTGGACTTCTCATAGACATTGAGGCACCCTCTTTGCAGGGGCCCTTTGAAGTACGGAATTGAGAAATCCCACAGTTCATTCAACCTTAACATACTTGCATGTAAAAGGATTTTTCCCGGGCTCACAGAAAAAGTTTTTGTGTATGGTTTCTTTAATCCTCACTGCACTCCAAAAATTAGAGTGCTAGCTTATTCCGATCGCGAGTTAGCTTATTTAATTGAACGGGCTGATTGGGGATCACAGGCAAACGCCAGCACTGAACCACACTTTATTTTTTATATGTGGGTTCTACCTGTATGAACAATATAAAACAAATATGTAGGTGTGTCGTATTTCTTCAGCTACCTGGGATCCAAAAATTAGATTGCTAGCTCACTTCAAGTGCTGCAAATACAATTAGCACATTTCACATACATCAAATTACCTGCAGCTAGCTTTAGAGCTGCAAAACAGGGTTACAAATAATAGTGTAGGGGAAAATATGATATTAGGGGGACAATACATTTTAACTCCTTCAGTCCCAACAGGGATTAGGGTTAATAGCGGTGGTGTAGGGGAAAACATGTCAGTGTGGTGAACATACAGTTAACCCCTTCCATCCCAACACTATTTAGGGTTTATAGCAGTGGTGTAGGGGAAAACAGGGGATTATGGAGATAATACATGTTAACCCCTTCACTCCCAACATGGTTTAGGGTTAACCAGCCAGGTATAATGCCTTTATTAACGAGTGTCAGCAGAGATTAAGGGCAATATAGAGAGGGAGGTAGAGGATATGCTGGCCCTAGGGGTTATTGTGCCATCCCAGAGCCCTTGAGCTTGTCCAGTAGTCCTGGTACCTAAGAAGGAAGGAACCAACCGGTTCTGTGTGGATTACTGACAGCTCAATGCAGGGACGGTGTACGATGCTTATCACATGCCCCGCATGGACAAGTTGCTGGATGAACTCATGGGGGCAAAGTATCTGACCACTATGGATCTCAGAAAAGGTACTGGCAGATCCCCTTGACCCAGGAGTCTAGGGAGAAGTCAGCATTCATTACCCCGAGTGGCCTCTATGAATTCCTAGTTATGCCAGTCGGGATGAAGAATGCCCCAGCTACCTTCCAACGCCTAGTCAATCATTTACGCAAGGGTATGCAGGGGTTTGCACGGGCATACCTGGATGACAATGCTGTACTTAGTAATTCGTGGAACTCACACTTAGTACATGGAGCTGTGGTGCTAGCCAGAATTAGGGAAGTGGGGCTCACTTTGAAACCCACCAAATGCTTGGTAGGGATGGCAGAGGTACTGTACCTAGGGCATAGGGTGGGTGGTGGGCACCTCAAACCAGATCCAGCCTAAGTTGAAGCAATAGTGCAGTGGCCCGTCCTCAAGACCAAGAAGAAGGTCATGGCTTTTCTAGGCACTGCAGGCTACTATAGGTAGTTTGTGCCCTTGTATAGCACCATTGCCAAACCCCTGACTGACTTGCCCAGAAGCAACAGTCTGTGCTGGTAGTCTGGTCTCCTTCCTGTGAGGTCTCCTTTCAGGCATTGAAGACTGCACTGGCCCTATTCTCGCTGCACCAGACCTTGCAAAAAAGTTCTTTCCCGCCAGGACAGTCCTCATAACCTACTAACTTCAAGAGCTCAAAATTATTGAGACATTAGATGTTTTCCTTTGGGGATTAAACTAGTTTAAGTGAATATATTTTAAGTAATAGGGTCCCACGAGCGTTACGAATTCTAAAAAATCCTATTTTCGAGGATCAGAAGTTTTCTGAGATTTGGAATGAAATATTGGATCGGAGTTCTATAGCGCTCATGAAATTGCTTATCTTATAGAGAAAAACAATCCAAATTGTTGAGGTACATATTCAGAATCTCTATAGGAAAATGCATGATTATGAGGCGGATGAGAATTATAGTAATTTCTGTGACATTTTAAATAAAAGAATTGAAAATGTTGAGAATGATACTATTGATATCAAACAAAAGACATTTTTAAGAGACAAGCAAGATTATGTGGAAAAGAAACAACGTAATTGGGTTAAAGATAAGACTACCAAAGATGGAATAAATATTAACAAAAATAAAAAACATGATATTGACATAGTTTGATCATTAACAATAAAAATGGGAATAAAAATGGGAATACTAATTCCTTAGTTCTAGGACATAACAAAACAATATTATGGAAACACCCAATGGACTTTATCCTAGGCATTTATCAAGGATAGATGCCAATAATATGATTCATGGAGCTAGAGAATCAAAGCTCAATATTACTGATATTCCCCTCAGTCATAGATACTCCCCTATAAGGAATTCTGACACACCTTTGCTCGTTAGAGATGGTAGACCCAGTCAAAGTATGGGACCTGGGGCTTAGCCCAAGACCAATATCACTAAACCTAATGTTACAGTGGCTAATGCTACCCCCAAAGAGACTTTTTTTTAGGGAGGGCTACGAGGTCCAGGACAAGAAACACCTATCAAGAGAAAGAAAAAGAGAGGATAGAAAAGGATCTAAGAAAGTTGGAATTTTTCCAACCACAGAGGCCAAAAAATCATACGAGTCACGAGAAGGGGGAAAAGAGGGGGTGCAAGAGAAGGAAGGAGAGAGAAATATGGTACCCCACAAAGGAAGCACTGAGAGAGGTGGGAATCTTTAACCTATCAGGTATTTCTATAAACAGCAATAATATCAAATTGCATAGTGCCATCTACTGGTTGTACTGGCACAGTATGCTCTAGTTGTATACAACAGCTATGATGGATTCATTGGAGAAATGTCCCCATTTGTTGGGGGCTTTCTAGACTGATAATAAATAGATAGTCCAGCAGCCTTGTAGATACAGAGCCCCTGACGAAGAGAAAGTGTTTCTCAAAACGCGTAGGGATGTATCTACCAAGGCTGCTGAAATTTGAGCATCGCCGGATGATCCTGAGTCTGTTCGTGTCAGACTGCAAGAAAAAGCACACCAGCCCTTGAGAGACGGCATGAGGACGCGAAAGCGGTGACGTCACGCGTGCACGTGACGCGGAGGCAGAGCAATGCCGAACACCAGAGGAGGGTGTCAGTGACTGAAGCTTCATCCATGCAGGAGACGGGGACAATTAGGCTATTCCAGTGTAGGCTTACACCATGGATGAACTACCACAGATGTGTCTCTTATCTACTTACGTTTGTAAGTGTTTTTAACCGTTATTTTTTAGCATTAAACTTTACATACTGCACATGGGTCTTGCGCCCTCTTTTTCTTTGTATTAACTTCAAGAGCTGCCAGGCCAGCCCAACCACTGGACGAGGTGGTCAGGGCAGATCCTGCGCTTTGAGTGGGGGTGGTGTGGCGATGGTGGGGTTAATCAGGCCATTAATAAAGGTATTCTATCCGGCTGATTAACCCCAACTCGCATTGGGAGTTAAGGGGTTAAAAGTATCTGCATTACCCTGATGTATTTGCCCCTGTCCCAGCCTTCTTGTCCCCATTTGACAGCCTGTTCCTTGCCTGCAGTAATAAGAATGCATACAAACTATAGTATTCGTTTTTAGGCACAAGATGGTGTTGTGAGCGCTGAGCCAAGAGCTGATTGAAGAAGCGTGGCTGGGTATAGGAGGTCTGCTTTGAAGAATAGGTATTTATTTCTAAGCCCTAGACCTCGTAACCGCTAGATCAATTGAATAAGTGGCTTGCGGTTAGATCTGAAGTGGTTTTTCGACAGAATGTATCCGTGCCTTGTTAGCTTGCGTAGCTTGAAAGGGGGAAAGTCTATTGACGTGGGATGTTGGTCAATTGACATGACATCTAGGTGAACTTAGAATCCCACCAGAGAGCCTTTAAATTAAGCGGGCTAACTTGCGAACTGAGACAGTCTAATTTTTGGAGTGCAAGTCCAAGTAAAGAAGCCAACCACACATATAAAATTTACAGTAGTGACACCCCCCAGAACATACTGTTTTAATAAAGTGTAAAATACTGTGAGTTTTAAAAAGTACAGACAGGAACAGTTTTTTCTGTAAGCCCTGGAAAAATCCTTTAGTATGAAAATATGCTAAGGGTGGATGAGCTGAGTGTATTTTCCTCCCTACACTTCAAAGAGCCCCTGCTAAGTGGGAGACTCTGAGTCTAGTGAAGTGCAAGTTTGAAAATCCTCAGAGATTCCAAGTGTGAAAATTGCCGGGAAGTTGCTGAGTGCCAGATCCCGGTACTCAGCATGAGCCATTGACACCTTGGGACCAAACCCTAGACTGAGGGTTGCCAACTTGAGGGTGGATCCCCAGTATGTTAAACCGCAATGGTGTCAGGCTGACATGTGCATTACAAACCGGAAAGCTCTTTTTGCCCGGTCTGCAAACTTCGGGCAAATCGGGGATTGGTGGGTTAAATGTTCCCACGGAAGGGATTGGGCATGCATGTTCGAGATAAGTCTGTGAACCCACCTGCCCACCGAGCTATCACCTGTGTGATTCATGACATATACAAGCATTGCACAGGATTCTGTTCAAGTACAGCGTTAGCGGTTCCCGGATGCAAGGGGTTAACAACATCGTAACAATTCAGGAATTCGTTAGCCCTGGTGACCGCTGAACGAATTCTAACGAACAAGAACGACATTTCTTCATTTGGCAGCGATATTAGATCAGCATCTTGCGATCTAGCCAAACGGACTTTAAATCAGAGATTGCATTTCTTGCGCTTTCGTTCAAAGGACAATTTATTTTGTTTCCCCATCCCAGTAAGTGTTGAATTAAGTGTATTCTGAGGTTGTCATGTGTTTGTCTATCAAGGAAATAAATGACAATTTATTTTGCCCTCCTTGTTGTGTTAAATCGAGAATCCCAAAAATATAAAAGTGTTAATAAGTACTGGGCTACCGTGACAGTAATACATTGAGAGTTACCTCTCGTTTTCAAACATGGATGCAGTTCATCCACGTACAGTATGTGTTAATGCTTGCACCTTCTCACCCGCTCCAGCATGTATTTAAAGTGCAGAGTTGCAAGGAGCGGCATCTTCCCTTGAGAAAGCTGTCTACTGTCTATGCAAAATGTATGTTGTGTACTACTGCTGATGTCACTTCCATCAGCGCACCCAGGCCTTTACTTGGACACTAACACAATGCTTGCTTGCACCAGAGAGCTTGCAGATAAACTAAAGATATTCAACCTGTCGGAATTTATACTATCCCCACTACATGTAACTATATTAGAAAAAGGTCTGTCGTTCTCACCGTCTACAGACTTCAAACTTTTTGACTGGATAAAAGATTTGAATCTTTTTTCCCGTAAATTGCTATTGCATAAATTTTATGCTAAAAATAGGAGAAAGCAGTTGGAAACTAGGGACATAACAACACAAGATCAGGCACATATTGATGACCTTATGACATTACTCAATGATAATGAACAAACCAATACTTCTGTTTTGGGTCCATTCACTAATCTAAAACCACGCAGTAGATTCACACCGTTGATGACTGTATGCCCACAAGTAGAAGTCTTTACTGAGCTAGTATCCAAAGATCTGGAGAATTTGCAACCTACTTACTCTAAAAAACGTAATATCACAAAAGGGGAGCAGAAGGCACTGAAAGAACTGTTGGCCAATGACCAAATTACGATCAAACCGTCAGACAAAGGTGGAAACATTGTAATTCAAAACACTATAGACTATGTCAGAGAGAATAGGCGAATTTTGAGAGACAAACATACTTATCATGTACTAGATAGGGACCCAACCAACAGATTCAAATTAGGGACACTTTATTGATCCTTA
The DNA here is from genome assembly GCF_040206685.1 of Ascaphus truei. Taxonomy (NCBI): domain Eukaryota; kingdom Metazoa; phylum Chordata; class Amphibia; order Anura; family Ascaphidae; genus Ascaphus; species Ascaphus truei. The sequence goes on along the minus strand of NC_134483.1, from coordinate 419,986,307 downwards.
ATACAAAAGTGAAGGATACCTAAATCAGATGTATTGGTACTTACAGGAATAGATGGTCAGATATTAAAAAAATATTTTCCAAACATTGGCATATTTTGAGAACGGAAAGCAATACAAAGGGAATTCATGAGAGCGAGAAAATATATTCCCAATGTGTTCCCATTAGTGATCCTACACATTGGGAATATATTTTCTCGCTCTCATGAATTCCCTTTGTATTGTTTTCCGGGTAACACCATTAAAAATGTATAGGAAGCCGGTTTCTCACTCATTTAGAGTAGTAGCTACCAGAGAAGCAGCAAGAAATGGGATTGAAGAAGGCATCATTAAAAAAAATTGGGAATCCAAATGCTATAAGCATTACATTTTAATTGAATTTATTATTATATTCTTTTTCGGGTCTATTTAAGAAGGTTATTTGGATCGTGGGACACTCTCTTGTGTACTTAGTCGGCCTTATGATACAAATTAAGATTTTATGAAACATAAGGTATCAACTGAGTGGTTTGGTTTGAGGGTATGGTGTGATTCCGCTGTGGATTTTAGCTTTAAAAAATAAGTACATGATAGTGTTCTTATCCACGTGGGTGGTAATTACTTGGGAGATATGAAACTCTGGAATTAATGTATTTAATTAAAAGGGATGTGGCATCAGTTAAGGTAATGTTTCCCTATTCCTTTTTTATCTTGTCCGAGGTGGCTCCTCATTTTAGTGGATAGTTTAGAAAGTTTAAAATCCCTGGGGTGCTGCCGGTTAAATAGAGCAATGCTGCAGTTCATTAAGTCGTTTTTCAATTAAACATGTGGATCTGCAAAATATTGTTTCAGGCATTTATGTTACGGATTTGATTCATTTATCTAATATAGGTTTCGATATCTATAGTTTGCGAATCCAAGAGGTTATTGAGAGAGCATTTTTTAATTGGGGGTGTTGAGTCCAACTTGATTCCTCAAATAAACTCAAGGTGGCAGTATTTTGGTTTAAGTTTAATTCAGTAGGGTAATTAATTGTGGTGCTCTAGGCTGGGAGAAAGATGCTTGTTTAAATGTATTATTGTTTTCTTACCTTCTAAATGGGAGGTGAAAGTTGTTCTGGATGTTAAAGTTTATTGTTTAAAAAAGATATTGCTATGACCCTATCACAATACTTCAGTTGTCAGTGTCCTTTATTATTTAGATATTGGTAAATTAAGCATGCGTCCTGCACTGGAATAGAATTTCTATTTAAATATGTTTTTGTTTCTGTGATACATACAGTATGGTGCATATTTTTTCGCCCCATAATTCCACCACTTTTGATACAGTACATTTAAACTGAGAGAATATTAACATTTTGCTATGCAGCGCAGGACAGTACATACAGTATATGTGTTGTTTATTGCATTTTCCTTGATTCATTTGGGGTGATAACGAATTTCATAACACTTTTTACATGAGCACATATGCCATATGTTGAAATATTATTGATTGCATCATGTAAAATGATTCTAAAATCCCAATGCTTACAATTTAATGCCAAATTATCACAACATAGAAAGCATTTGGATCAGTAATGTTTCTCTGAGGGCAGTTTGAAAAGAAGTTGGGCAACATTATTTGATTAGATGAGCAAGGATAAGAGGGGCTTTAAAAGAGCTTTGTGAAACAATAAACGTTAGAAGCTCTAATAAAGCCATTTGGAATAAAATTTTACCTGTGTAGAACAGCAGGTAGCATTATGTGCAAATGAAACCAAGTTTTGCTGAAGGCTTTATTTTCAAGCTCGGCACACCATCTGCTTCCATTGTGTCAAGGGAATGAACAAGAGACTGAGAGTTCATTCTAACTTCCTCACTGAGCCGTAGGAATTCTGTTTCAGGACGATAAATTCCTTAGCCCTTTCTAAGATGGACAGATGTGCAGGATTGGGGTATGTGCCAAATTAAAGGCTGTATTTAAAATTCTAATTTCCCAATTCACCAATTCCTCCTTTTTATCAGTTAATGCAAAATATGGATTCAAGGCATAAAACCATGACAATCATCAATGAAATGATATTTGTCTTTTAGTAAGGAAAGTCCAAACAGTTATTTAGGCAAAATAATACGTTGACCCTATTAGAAATACAATAGGAGAATCACATTTTTTTTTAAATAAGACTGTAGTTAATATTTTAATCAACAAGAAAGGGAAGATCCCGCTCAGCCTCCGTGAATAATGCGTTGTCGGGTGCACTAGGGGAGGAATATATAGACAAAAAGCCAGAGCCCTAGATACAGCTCAGAGAGGAAGAGTGTGCAGGGAACAGAGCCCCCTATCAGCATGCACTCACTAGTCGCTTATAGTGTAAATAGTATATGGGTAAAGTACCCCTGTAGAAGTCAATGGAATGAGGCAAGTACCTAACAATGTGGGAGAACTATGAGAATGTTAAAAACAACTTTAATGAGTCAGTGGACTAAACTAAAATACATGGGACACTATAAGACAAAAATAATATCCACAATACCAGTGACAATCAATAGCTCCTGGAGTGGATATAGCCTACTCCCCCTGGAGGTAAAAATAGAATGACTGCGGTGACATCAGTGCGTTTGTGTACCCGCGCTTACTGCGGTGACGTAAGTGCGTTTGCGTACCCAAGGTACGTTTCGCTTGGGCGGTAGACAGCTTTGTCAAATATTTTAATAGTTTAAGTAAATTGTGGTTTAGTATTTATAATATTTTAAAAAATATTTTAAAAATTGTCAGTTTGCCAGTAGGAATGCTTTTTTAATATATCAACATGGGAAATCTTAATTTTCAGCTTTAAAAAGTTTTCATCAAAAAGTACAGACTCTTGAGCATATTATACAGTACTACAATTACCTGACTGTGGGTTTGCCATGTAGGGATGGCCAAATATGTCCATGTTTGGTTCGTGAAGAATAGAGATGGCCGAATCCGCCCGAATCCGTTTTCCTGGATTTTCCTGCATTTCCCCCCCAAATCTGTTGCAGTGTAAAATCTGTAAATGGATTTGGTCAGTTTTAATCCATACGGGTTCATCAAAAACTGCCATTGAATACAACCCGTGGACGGATTTGTAGAATCCAATTCACTGATTCAGCAATCCGTTGGCGGATTTTTAAGAATGCACTAAAGGATTGCTGCATCCATGCATTGGATTCTACAAATCTGTCCATGGTTTGCTCAGTTTATTGGTAAAAATAATAAAAAAATCCTCAAAACGCAAATCGCCCTATTTCAGATTGATCCGCTGAAATCAGCGGGCCAAAGGAACCTGCTGATCCACTGCGGATCCAAATTTGCCCCGAAAATTAGCCCATCTCTAGTGAAGAATTAGACTCATTTCCAAACCCGTAAATATTTGGCATTCAGGGTTTTCCATAAGACATGCACACGAAAGCAGGGAAATCTACCAAAGCTTTCATATATCTTCTTTTTCACTTTAAAAAAAAAAAACAATTATTTTACCCATGATTAGACAAATGCTGAAATTATTCGCTTCAGTTATTAGTTTCGAGAGCAAAATTTAGCATAAAAGACCCTATTTTAGTAAGAAAAAAGGGGGCAAGCACGGCAAAACAATTTGAACTGGAGGCGGGTTAAAAAGCAAGAAAAATGTATTCAGGCATGGTGCCTAAGATAAACACTATCAGCACAATCCTCTGACGCGTTTCGTGCGTGTCTATTTTAGACATGCACATTTTCGTCCACTCAAAAATGCAAAAACTTTGCACTAAAGAATAAAAATTAAAAAAAAGGGCTGGATTTGTCTGGTCTCAGATGTGCACATGGACACTAGTCTTGGGCAGATGATGTCATTAACCTTCTCTTCTAAGACAACCCACTATATTAACATACACATTCTTTACATACGATACTATTCCAAATGAGAAGATGCTACAGTAATTCTGTCCAATCAGATACTAGCATGAGTCAAAGATATATCACTCTATCCAATCCAAGTTACTAAATGTATGCCACTCCCTTGTATTGGAAGACTTTAACTATTTTCAATTTCCTTTGTCTCTTTATGTGAGCATATCCCTGGGTATGGCTCTCATCTTACTAATTATTCAAACCAGCTGAAGAATTACTCCATTGTTTGTGTTTCAACTTATTCTTAACTTATTCTTTATCACTTGTGTAACTGAGTTTCCCCCACCCTCTGTGAGATTCCCCTGTTACCAGGTGTATGGTGCATGCTACCTGTTGGGTCACGGAATGCTGAGTTGTCCACCGATGGATGCGGGGACTGCACGACAGGCTTCTGGGGTATATACCCGACATTTACTCCATGGTACACATTGCCTCCATCTGCCGTAAGCTCCAGATGTATGGAGGCATTCTCCTAGGGTAGATAAAGTTACCTCTCCCCCTCCCCCCCAGTAAGATCCCACACCAGGAAGGAGGTATATTCAACTGGAACAGATTTATTCCTGAACACTTACAGCACACGGCAGATCTCTGCAAAATACAGTCTCTATTCTTGTCTCCAATTTTAGGATGGTCCCTTGACCTTCACTATGGGTCAAAAGCCCCCGCAGCAGTGCCTGCTCTTCCCCAGCCCTCTAGCAGGACCAGAGGAAAGGTAGTCACTCACTCTCCCCCTTAGGGAAGATGATCAGGGCCTTCCAGTGCACAGCAGTCCTGTCTCTCTCAACGGTAGAGACACTACTGAATTTGGGGTTGCAACGCCCTTAAGTACAGTAGGGAGAAGGTACAAGGTCTGAACCCAGGATTGGGCACAATTCAGACCTAATCCCACCTCCTCCCCTGTCACTCAAGGGACTGCCTGTGTGGGAAACCCCCATTATTTGTACTGGCACTGCCTGATCATATCAGGACTTGCATGCCAGTGAGGGCAGAATAGTAGCCAGAAACCAGCCATGGCTAGACTTGTATATATAAATTCTGAGCTTTCTAAAAAATAAAAAGTAATGCTTACAACAAAAACACATATACAATATTGGTAGTACAATTAAATTACTACAAATCCATTGTTTCTGTGCCCACAGATTAAATGATTCATGCCCATATTTACTAAGTTGTCTATTGCATAAAATGCCTTCCAGCCCCAGAGGACATCACATGGCCATGCATATTAGTGGACTGTAAAGTGTCATCTGGCCATGAAGGTATCTCATGGTAGAGCACCATTTAATATATATGCCCCATTATCTCTTCGTGCACCCAGTATAGAGAATTATTTCATATTGTTTTCTAATTCCAGCTAGTATTCACAGCACTTTATAGAGATATAATATGAGACAATATCAGAGCAGAATAATACAATTAGGCCCTACATCTCTACTAAATAAAGCATTACATTTAAATCTATTAACCTACTGTACCAAGAGGACTAATTTGTATTCCCCAAATATCAAGGAATACCAGTTTGATATATTGTATCCTGCCAAAATTAATAATGACCCAATTAGGTCCCAAGGAAGATTTATGGGCTCTAGGATGGTATTCCTTACAGAATTTTTATCCCCATTTTTAGATTATAATTTTAAAGAACTTGCTTAGCGGTCACTGTAATATGTATAAATTGCAATAGATATTTGAAGGATTCCTAATAATTTCTGTTGGCAGTAAGGATACCATCTGGCGGGTATGTTATCATCTTGCAATATTATTAATGAGGATGGGTTGTAAACTGTGGAATGGCATTTATAGAAATGTCTTTAGTAAGAATATTAAGTTGGGACATGTCCTAGCAGAGAATGGACATGGCTGCTTAAATGTAGTATTCCAGGAGAAGAGACAGCAACTAAAAATAATACGGGGTATTGCTCATTAAATCTATAAAATATTAAGCACAAAAGGTGTCTGATGGTTTGGGGAGGAGACCCAAACAGAGAAAAGGGAGCACAATAGAGAGCCCTCAGTTTTTGCTAGGCAGGAGAAAAGGTGTGGGGGCCCTGCCATATGGTGACATGGAGACAGCGACCATACCCACAGGTAGATGAGACTCAGACCCAGACTATGACAAACATACTCTGGTCACAGGTAAATCTGTTCCTTAATATCATACTTCAAACTTACCTTTCAATCTGAACTCCAAAAGATGGTGGGGGAACTCAGACATGACCTGGCAGCCATTGGAGAGCGCACTGAAATGCTTCAAAATGAAATAGAAAACATAGGGGGCTATGCACTAAGCTCAATGGGTTTGCGTTCTAATTTTCCAAAAAAGCAGGTCCGTTAAAAAGTGAGGCCGGGGACGAGATTCACTAAGGCCTTGAGCACATTTTTTAACGTACCTGCTCAAAATAGCTCAAAACAGCCACAGTGTATGGGTTGCTTTTTTTCCCCCTGCTAGCCTTCTTAACCTTTACGTACACTAGCTGATAGAAAAAAAAAGACTCCTGTAACATTTGCATGGAGATTCTGTATCTCCATGCAAGACTGTTACAGGCGATCATACACTAAATAAATACATTTTAATAATAGTGTACATGAGAAGGGGGTCTCCGGAGCTGAACCGCATTGTTTCAGGTCTGAGGACCCCCTACTTCAGGAGATACAGGCCCCATTATGGGGTGCCAGTATCCCTTGCACTTTAAAGCTCCCGCGTCACATGACCGGGACATTTAAATTCTGCAGGGGATACCGGCAACCCATAAAGGGGCCTATATCTCCTGAAGTAGGGGGTCCCCGAAGCTGAAACCAATACGGTTCAGCTCAGGAGACCCCTGCACATCTACACTAGTATTAAAACACACATAACAATAAATAATAATTCATTACCATAGCGGCTATCCGCTATGGTAATGAAGCTGCATAAATGTAAATTTTAATAATAGTGTACATGAGAAGGGGTCCCCTGAGCTGAACCGCATTGATTTCTGCCTCAGAGACCCCCTGCTTCCCGATTTACAGGCCCCGGTATGGGGCATCGGATTGGCTGAAGCAAAGCCTGGTCTACTTGAGCCAATCAGAGTTGGGATGGAGTTCCCACGCTCCGATTGGCTACCGTACCATGTGTCACCGGCCATCTTTGTTTTGATGACGTCATCTGAAAGGCAATTGAAACTCAGCCATTCTGATTGGCTGGCGTCATTGCCTTTAAATGACGTCATCATTTAAACATTTTTTTTTACAAATCACATGTTTTTCACGGCCCAATCAGGACCGTGGGAAACATTTGACCAAAATGTAACGTCATAGGCCTATAAAAGCCTATGTCGCCTCATTTTGAAGCCAGTCGCCGAGGAGGGAACACCTCCCCTCCTAAGAAGAAAAGAAGGGTGTGGCAGAAGAAGATGGAAGAAGATGGAAGAAGACGGAGAAGACCCCAAAGAAGAAAAGAAGACCCTAAGACTGACGGGAAGGATTACAAATAGAAGAAAGAAGATACTGTTGTGGATTGTAAGGGTTTATTATTTTATGGTTACCTGTGGATTGGTTCCAGTGCTTCCGGGTCGCCTGGATTTCAGTGAGTGGGCATCTAATGGTAAGTAAACAAAAGAAAAGTTAATTATTTTTACTTTTGCAGTTTTTTTTTTTTTTTGATTCATGTCTTTTATTTTTTCAGTCCCATTTAATGCCCATGAATGTATCTATGTACCTATGGGTATACATACATTCACGGACACTGAATGGGTGTATTCTATGTGATTTTTGGATGTAAATGCATTGTTTTTTATGCTCTATTATTGCCCCTGTATTTTATGTGTATCTATCTATATGGATAGACATAAAGGGATAATAATTGATTGTTTTGCTAATGTTTATGTTCTTTTCATGTATGTCTAATGTATTTATCAGACTTATTTAGACATTGGTGTGAATAATGTAATTTTTATTTAGTTACAGGTTATTTTTAATGGCTTATTTCTGGTAGTTAGAATAGAATGATAGTGGTTACTTTCAATTAAAATTCTTTTTGCAATTGTTTGGCTTTAGGAATTGAATAGGGAATTGTATAATTGATTTGTATTGTATTGTAATTGGTTTAGGAAATGGATTAATTGATTGATGGTAAAAGTATTGATGTTGCTTAGTTTGTATTTTATTTTCATGATGCCATTGGTGGTTAGGGGACATTGTTCATAGTGTATTTTATTGTTACATATATTTTGCATAGTATTACATGATGCACAGATTAATTGCATCATGTACACACTCAATGCAATTGTGTAACATTTCATATACATTTGTGTAGCTGCTGGTTTGTTGTTTTATTTTTACAAGTGCTGCTGGATTCATTGTAACATGCAATGTGGTGATTTTAAGATTAAGAATTTATGTTTTGATTTATGCATGTTTTATGTGTTTCATAATGGGCAAATAATCTATTATCCATATCTGGATAATAGTTATTTTGCACATTATTGTACTGTATGTGTTGGGGGGGGGGGATTTGATGTATTTAATGTATAGGTCAGGTTTATTTTTTTTACATACAGGGTTGGTTCCTTTTGGTCTGCGGAAGACCTCTGGAGACCACCTGAGGTCTCCTCTGGCTTCTCACGGGTACCAGGCAGCCGGGTCCATGGGGACACCTGCGGGGAAGAACCGGTGGCCCCACATCTGTGGGGGCACCGCGGACCATTAGGGACCACCCGTGGGTCCCCAGACCCCCATGGGAACCACCCGTGGGTCCCTAGACCCCCATGGGAACCACCCGAGGCCCCTCAGACACCTATGGGTCTGACCCGGGGCCCCCCAGACATCTGCGGGCCTACCGTGGAGACCCCATTGGGGCCAACGGTGACCCGCGGAGACCACCTGGTGGACCATGGCTCCTGGCGGGGACCACCAACAGGCCTCCAGACCCTGTGTGAAACATGGTGCTGAGCTACTGTAGGTCTGTGAGGTGACCCGTCAGGCCCACCGGGGACTCCCGTGGGCCTGGGGTATTATCCCTGTATGTAAAATAATAAATCATGTATTTATGGGGGGGGCACAGGGGTGGGTTATGTATTTAATAAATATAATGATGTTTATTGTTGGGCAGTGTATTGTTTTTATTGTGGGTACTGGGGGTGGGGGAAGGGGAAGGGGGTATTGGCCCCAAGGGTATGTGGGTAGGCCTCCCGACTGGGTAGTGGGTGAGGGTGGTTAGGCCTCATGGGGTGGGGGGAAGTGGGGGAGGGTATGTAGGGCCTCCCGAGTGGTGGGTGAGAGTGGGTTAACCCCTTAATGACTGTAGCGGTTAATAACCGCTAAGGTGATTAAGGGGTTAGGGGACATTACATTGGCTATTTTTATTCTTGTGTATGTTTTGCAGCACCGGAGGGACATGGGCAGGATGAAGATGAGTATGAAGACGGCCTTCATCGTGGTTGCCTGTAAAAGGTAAGTGTAATATGTTTTTACTGTATTTATTGAAAGTTATATGTATTTAAAATGGGCAAATGCATTATTATCCATATGTGGATAATAGTAATTTTGCCCATTACTGTATTGTATGTGTTAGGGAGGTGTATTTAGTTATAAATATTGTTTATTATTTTTGGAGGCACAACATTGGTACCGCAGGCCCGCGGGGACCCCCGCTTGGTGAGCCAGGGATTCCCGTGGGGTCACCCGGGGACACCGGCGCGACCCCGGCCTCCCTCGGGGACCCCCGCGGGATCAGCTGGGGACACCCGCCGGCCTGTTGAATGGGTTTTGCGCATGCAAAAATGTAAAGCAATACATTTTTCTAAGTCCAGCTTTTTTTGCGTCTACCTTGAGCTTACGTGTTCTGTTGAACGCAACTTTCGCGTACGCTAAGATTGCGTTGCTCAGTGCATCCCGCTTAAGGGCAGAATTTAACTCAAACAGGGTAACGAACGAGCAAAGTTGGACTTAGAAAAAATTCCTGAAAAAAGTCAGTTTTAGAGCGCAAAGTGCCTGTTTGCGTGGCTTAGTGCATTGTGTTCAGAGCGACATCACGTTCTAAGAGCACTTTGTGCTCTAAAAAAGACTTAACGGAGTCTTCCGTCATGGGGGAAGTCTATGGGGGTCCATCACATGACCCCCATAGACTTAACACACAGTAATAAAACTATCAGCAATAAGTAAAATAAAAAATATCCTCTTAAAGGATTCAATTCTTATTATTATGGATAAACAAGAGGACTTGAGAATCTCTCCAGGAGGAATAATCCCTGGATCAGGGGGATATCAGAATAACATATTCCCAACACCTTAAGATCCTTCCTGTTAACCTTAAGAGCCTTTTCCAGCTCTTCTCTCATCAAAACAGATATGGAGAGACCTCTCTCAACTTGTATACACATATAGCATCATTTACTTTCGATGGGTGCGCCGTGAGGTGTGGCATAAATACTTTGTTGTCCACACCTCATCCGCGACCAAGCTGCAGTGAGCCACACGCACCTCTTCTGTGGTCAGCCAAAATTTTGTGCTGTTATTTATGTTGTTGCAGTTTAGTGCACGGCCGGCTGATGACACACTGAATATCTTTGCCCATGAAACTCTGAATGCTACAGTACAGTAGTAACCCAGCAGGTGTCTGAATACAAGATAAAATGTACATGTATCTTTGTCTAATGACTTTGCACATCTCTACAATTACAGTATCACACTTTATTAAAACAAAACACCATGCAATAACCAAATCTGTCACATAACATTTGTACTGCACAGTATGTCCATGGCATGGCACATAGTGTTTTCTCCATGCCAAATAAGACCGGCATACAGTTATGCCTAAAGTATATGATATATTGTGCTATTCAAGTTCGGACCGATAAGAGTGCAACTCTATCTGAGATCTATAAGTATATCGTTAAAATGTACTCATTTTACAAGAAAACAAAACCAAAAAGACTGGAGGAATTCTATGCAATCCAACTTATGCATTCATGATGGCTTTATTAGAACACCATGCCCTGGCAAGAAGGGTGGGTACTGTGCACTGCAGACATCATCACTATGGGATATGGGGAGGACCATTGGCCTGACCCCTGATGATGTTTCATGCCATGCACACATAATGGAGTATCGGTTCGGAGCCTGTGCCTGCACACAGACTTACAAGCTGTCTCTTACAGGTTATACTGAGCATTCTCACAGTGAGGCTGATTTTGAACATTCATTGCAACTGAGATAAGACCACTTGCATTTTGTTGTTGGGAATGGGCATGAAGAAAGGGGATACACCTGAAATGTTTCCCCCCTTACACCTCTTGTTGTATATAGCTATTTATTTGTTTATTTATTTGATTGTTTTACTTTCTGTTTTTTCCCTCTCTTGTATATATGGTCTCTGTGTGCTAGTCATTTCTTTGCATAACATATTTGGACTAACAGCTATTGTTGTCCATAACAGTTAACAATGTATGCTTTATCGTTTTCATATTAATTGGATTGACAGCTATTTTTGCTTATATGGTGTCCAATAGTGTATGCTTTATTACTTGTATATAAAGTTTTGCATTTTTTCAAAACTCTACTGTTATTAGCTTTCTTTATATAGCTTTTTTTTTAGTCCAGGGACCACACTATTGTTTTTTGGATTGTTATTCTTGAATGGTTTTAAGGGATTCCCCTAGGTCCCCTTGCAACTACAGTACAGTATGTACTAAATCATTATTGAGATTGTGGTTTATTTTATAAGTGGTGCTGCCTTTTACTCCATATACTGCACATATCATGGATAGGTATGTTCGATGATGGCAACTTTCGAAGTAGAAAGAGATTGAAGAGACTTCCCGAACCGATCACTCCAATCTGCTATCACCCGAGTACCAGCCTCCACCAGACTACCGGCTCCAACCGAGTACCTGCCCCAATACCATTACCAGTACGGACCAACTAACTCCGAAAATTACATGAACCTACACCCCAATTACATGATCAACCCAAACAACTAAGTACAGCACACCCTTTGCATCAACAATAGGTTGCTGCCACCCAATTTACAGCATGTCTATAATCAAGGTAAATATAAGTGTACATACAGTAGAACTGTCACTCCCAAATGACCCACATATGCGTTCCATAAACAAAGCATGTGCCTACATTCAAAGACCCACCTATGCATTCCATAGATCACGCATGTGCCTACATTCAAAGTCCCGCTGTGTATACTGTAAAGAGTGTACTTTACGCATTTATTATTTCTTGTTTATTAATAGGTACAGTAAATAAATAACCTCACAATTATTTTACAGAATGAAACCGTCAAACCGACAGCCAGAAGACTTTTGGCACTATATAAATAAAGACATACAGTACAATACAATATCGATTGCAGGGTAAAAACTATTCATATTTTCTACTTTTTCCTTCTAACTTCTTTTATATGCATGTTAAATTCATATTTTATTAATATTTTCAACTTTTTAATATTTTAGAGATATTTTATTTTAATTGGAATGGGCACATAGGGACATATAAATTATTACACTTTTAAAGTAGGGGAGTTCTACTGAAACAGTTTTTACTGACTGTAGCGGACATGCTCGCCACAAACCGGGACCCTGAGGTGGGAATGCATATACACCAAACTTAAACCACGGAGTCAGGTCCGGAGTGCGGATTCCGTGGTCAGACGTAGCCAGGTCAGGGTTGGAGAAGGCAGGATAATCCAATAGGCAAGCCAGGCACAGGGCTGGATTCACGATACCCAAGCTGGGGTTCGGCAACAGGAAGACAGGTGCATAGCGCTTCAGTGTAGAAGCTGCCGCGTTGGACTGTCCTCTGCGTGAGGAGCGGGAGCAGCTCATGATGCAGGTCTCTGCAAGGGGAGAATGCAGACCGGCAAGGAACACCGAAGGTTAGCACTGGGAATCCAGCGCTTCAGCACAGGAACCAGGAAGCAGGCCTCTACAAGGAGAATATGCAGCAGGCCACAGGAACCAGGAAGCAGGCCTCTCCAAGGAGGTTATTCAGAAGGCTATATGAACCAGGAAGCAGGCCTCTGCAAGCATGGTATGCAGCAGGCCACAGGAACAAGGCTAAGACAGGAGTGTTTGTGGCAAACACCGTACATCCAAGTGAATCTTGATTTGTGCTTAGCAATGAGGGAAAGAGAGAGCCCAGCATAAGAAGGGCAGGGAGACAATCAAAGGACAGGGGTGTGAGGGCATTCCTCCAATGATGGAGCACAGAGACAGAGCTGCAGTGATTGCAAGCACAGGTGATACTGATTGAAGAAGCAAGGGGCAGTTGTTTAGAAACTGCATAGTTCTGTAAGGAATAGGTTTCAGACAAACCCAGGAGCGGATTCCTTACACTGAATTGTTGTAATACAGTGTTTTCTATGAGTGGGCACTTTGAGACATACTGTATACATTATTATACTTTTATACTACTGTATATGAGTTTCACGGAAATTAAAACATTGTAACCGCAAAACATTGTAAATGCAAAGTGACTAATTTCTTCTCTAATATTTACATGTATCGAGTGTTCAAATTAGCGATGTGGGATTTGGCCACATTATTGACTGGATGCATACACTGGCGACCAACTTTATTCTTAGTTGGCTAGCTCCGCGAATTTCAGAGTATCCCGGTGATGTGCGGTTTTGTATAATTTTCTCCCGGGGTGTATAGCGTTATTTCCGCGGTAGTGATTTAAGCATTTTATTCTGGCTGGCTGCAATACTGCAATGGTGTGTAAAAACGCATGGGGGCATTAGCGAGCTGTTGTCTTTGAAGCCGAGAAATTCATGAATTGTAATGCAGTATATACTGTATATATACAGTATATACTGTATAACAACAACCCCTATAACCTCTAACATACACATACAGTACTGTATATGCACATCAATGATACTATAGTCCATCCCCTGGCGAGATGTGTTTGCAGCAGAGAGAGAACCGCTGCTCTCTCTGCGCAAACATCGGCACATTAAAAATTATTTAAAATACATTTTTATTGATAGTGTAGATGTGCAGGGGGTCTCCGTAGCTGAACCACGTTTGTTTCAGGTCTGGGGACCCCCTGCTTCACGAGATACAGCCCCCTTTATGAGGTGCCGGTATCCCTCTGCATTTAAAGGTCCCGATCACGTGACCGCGGCCTGTAAACAAAGCAGAGGGATACCGGCACCCCCTAAACGGGCCTGTAGCTCGGGAAGCAGGGGGTCCCCAGACCTAAAACCAAAACGTTTCTGCTCCACAGACCCTCTGCACATGTACAGTATGAATAAAAAACATATATAAATAAACACTCGTTCCTTACCTTAGCGGCTATGTGCTACGGTAATGAAGCAGCATTTCTGTATTTTAATAATATTGTACAGTGAGCAGGGGGTTCCCTGAGCCAGAAATTAATGCTCAGGGACCCGCCCTGCTCCTACACAATATTATTAAAATACAGAAATGCTGCTTCATTACCATATTGGATAGCCGCTAAGGCAATGAAGGGGTTAACTCACCGTGCCCGCTTTATTGTGGGTAGCGGGGGTGGGTGAAGGGGGTATTTGGCCCTTGGTGTGAGTTTAGGACTTGCGGGGGGGGTTGAGGGTGCACTTAACCCCTTCACGACCGTAGCAGTTAATACCGCTAAGGTCGTGAAGGGGTTAAGTGCACCCGCTACCCCCCCGCAAGCCATAAACAACCACCGATGGGGCTAATACCCCCTTTAGGGGCCTGTATCTCGGGGAGCAGGGGGTCCCCAGACCTAAAACCACAGCGGTTCAGCTCCGGAGACCCTCTGCACATCTACACTATCAATAAAAATGTATTTTAAATGTATTTATTTATATTCATTTATTTATTTCTTTGGATTTATTTATTAATTGTGCTGCTGCTGTGTGTGAATTTTTTTTATTGTGGGTAGTGGGGGTGGGTGAAGGGGTATTAGCCCCATCGGTGGTTGTTTAGGGCTTGCGGGGGGGTAGCGGGTGCACTTAACCCCTTCACGACCGTAGCGGTACTAACTGCTACGGCCATGAAGGGGTTAAGTGCACCCGCAACCCCCCCGCAAGTCCTAAACTCACACCAAGGGCCAAACACCCCCTTCACCCATCCCCGCTACCCACAATAAAAAAATTCACGCACAGCAGCCCCACAATTAATAAATAAATCTAACTAAATAAATAAATACATGAAGAGAAATAAATAGATACTGTATATATATACTGTATATATACAGTATATATATATAATAACAATCCCTATACATATACAGTATATACTGTGTATATATATACATATATATATATATATATATATACAAACAGTATATACACACACATGATTAACCAATATACAAATAAATGTAGAATGGTTATCAAAATCATACTATCCTACAAATAACGCTTCTCCATACAGACAATAATAATAATAATAATAATAATCCATTTAATAATCCTAACTGATCTTACAATATAAAACATAACATTCCAATCCACACAGTACATTGCATTTACATTGTATAAATGATGCATAAAATCTATGCACCATATACATTCTGCAAATGAATGTTAACAATATCATTGCAAGCTACTGTACCAGTAAATACAAACACTTCCAAACAAGTCAACTATTTTAACCAATCAAGTAAACAAAAATCAATATATACTGTAAGTACCAACCAGAAAACACAATTTAAAACCAAAGCTAACCCTTACAATACCAAGGATTACATCTATCTAATTGTAAAAAACCTTATACATTATACACACATTGAAGCATTGGAATAAACAACATACAGTACAGTACATCCCCTGTATCTCCCTGCCTTCAGTGTAATCTGTTTAAAGCCCCCTCCCCCCTAATGTTTCTGTTAAATCTTTCTGCCTTCAGTGTAATCTGTTTAAAACCCCCTCCCCCCTAATGTTTCTGTTAAACAGATTACACTGAAGGCAGAGAGATTTAACAGAAACATTAGGGGGGAGGGGGCTTTAAACAGATTACACTGAAGGCAGAGAGATTTAAAGCCCCCTCCCCCCTAATGTTTCTGTTAAATCTCCCTCCCTGCCTGTAATGCTGGGAGTGCAGTGTATGTAAATGTGGGGAGGGGGAGTGGGTTATAACCCCACCTTCTTGACTGTGGTCTGTGTAAAGCCCCCTCTGCAAAACAGACACAAAAATTAAAACATCCAAAGTAATGTCCCCTAACCCCTTAATCACCATAGCGGTTATTAACCGCTACAGTCATTAAGGGGTTAACCCACCCTCACCCACCACTCGGGATGCCTACATACCCTCCCACACTAACTCCCCCCCCCCCCCCGTGAGGCCTAACCACCCAGTCAGTACCCACAAGGGAGGCCTACCCACATACCGTTGGGGAACCCCCCCCCCACCCCCAGTACCCACAATAAAAACAGTACAATGACCCACAATAAACAGCATTATATTTATTAAATACATTACCCACCCCCTGTGCCCCCCCATAAATACAAGATTTATTCTTTTACATACAGGGTTCATAACGCAGATCAACGCGAGTCCCCGGTGGGCTGGCAGGGCACCTGGACAGACCTACAGTTTACCAGCAGCCCTTTTACACAGGTTCTGGAGGCCTGCTGGTGGATTCTGCCAGCACCATGGCCCCCAGGTGGTCTCCTTGGGTCACCGTTGGCCACAATTGGGTCCCCACGGTAGGCCCAAGGATGTCTGGGAGCCCCGGGTCAGACCCACAGGTGTCTGCGGGGCCTCGGGTGGTTCCCTCGGGGGTCTGGGGAACTCACAGGTGCTCACTATGGGTCCGCGGTGCCCCCACAGAAGTGGGACCACACATCATTATCCCCGCACCTACGGGTCGGCGGTGCCCCCACAGAAGTGGGACCACACATTGTCGTCCCCGCAGACTACGGGTCGGCGGTGCCCCCACAGAAGTGGGACCACACATCGTCATCCCCGCATGTGTCACCCGTGGAACCACCAGCCTGATACCCTTGGGATACCCGAAGATACCACAGGTGGTCTCCAGAGGTCCCACGCAGAACCACGGAACCAACCCTGAATGTAAAAAAAATAAACCTGGCCTATACATTCAATACATACACCCTCCCCCCCAACACCTACAGTACAATAATGTGCAAAATAACTATTATCCAGATATGGATAATAGATTAATTGCCCATTATTAAAAACATTAAGTAGCATATACAAATAAATAAAGTACTACTGACATCATCAATACGAAGTGTCCGTGGCCAGCAACATCCTTGTCTTGTCCACAAAATACATTGCCAATACAAAGCCAATACATTGCAAGTACATTCAGATATCAATTAACCCCTTAAACACCTTATCAGATAATAACCGCAAAGGTGATTAAGGGGTTAAGCCACACAGGCCCGATACCCACCCTTCACCCATGAATTTGTACAGTGGCTTCATCATGCAACAATATACAGTATATATATATATATATATACTGTATATATATACAGAGATATATATATATATATATATATATATATATATATATATATATATATATATATATACAGTATATATATATATATATATATATATATATATATATATATATATATATATATATATATATATATATATACACACGATGAACCAATATACAAATAAATGTAGAAGGGTTATCAAAAGCATACTGTCCTATAACCAAACACTTCTCCATACAGACACTACATTAAAATCAATTTCCTTTAATTATCCTAATTGATCTCACAATCTATATCATCACAAACCAATGAAAAACCTCACATTCCAATATATATGATGCATAAAATCTATGTACCATATACATTCTGCAAATGAATCAACCAAGTAAACAAAAATCAATTAGCAATCATTATTTACATCCCTAAACAATTCACACTCCATCAAGAACAATGAAACAATTAACTAATTCACGCCTGGAGCAGAACAATTTAGCCTGTGAAAAAATACAGTATCGACCAGAATACAACCTTTAAAACCAAGGCAACACACAATACAATACCAAGGAATACATCTATCTAATTTTAAAATACTTTAAACTCACAATAAAGCATAGCAGCATAGACAAATTAATTTAAAACACATCAAATCAAGCTTTTAAAACAACATCATTTCTTACCCTGTATGTATATATCTCTCTAGACATATATACATACATACATACAGTGGCAAGAAATGATATACCACAAAAAGAAAATACACATGTTAAAAAACCTTTTGAAAAAATTAACAAGTTAAATAAAATACATTTCTTTAGTTCACTTACCATTACTTGGCCCCACAGACTCCCGTTGCGCAGCTTACTCACGAACCAATACACGATCAGGAACCCATAAAATAAAAACCATAAAATAATAAACATTAAACTAAAAATCCAAATCAATCCACGGGTCTTCTATCTGTAATCCATCTTCATCTGTATTCTTCTTTCTTCTATCTCCTTCCAGCGGGGCGGGGTCTTCTCCCCGTCTGCGGCCACGCCCTGGTCTTCTTTCTTGCCCGGAGGTCCTTCCTCCGTGGCGCCTGGCTTCAAAATGAGACGACATAGGCTTTTAAAGGCCTATGACGTCACATTTTTCGTCATGGTTCCCACGGTCCTGATTGGGCCGTGAAAACCATGTGTTTTGGCCGACAAAAAAAAAAATGATGACGTCACTTAAAGGCAATGACAGCACAGTCAATCAGAATGGCTTTGCTTCAATTGCCTTTAAGATGACGTCATGAAAAGACACATGGCCGCCCTCACATGGTATGGTAGCCAATCAGAGCGTGGGAACTCCATCCCTACTCTGATTGGCTACCGTACCATGTGACAGAGGCTTGGGGGGGAAAAGGATGTGACGTCATTGAAAGCCTGTCACATGGTACTTGAACCAATCAGAGTAGGGAAAGACTTCCCACGCTCTGATTGGCTACCATACCATGTGAGGGCGGCCATGTGTCTTTTCATGACGTCATCTTAAAGGCAATTGAAGCAAAGCCATTCTGATTGGCTGTGCTTTCATTGCCTTTAAGTGACGTCATCATTTTTTTTTTGTCGGCCAAAACACATGGTTTTCACGGCCCAATCAGGACCGTGGGAACCATGACGAAAAATGTGACGTCATAGGCCTTTAAAAGCCTATGTCGTCTCATTTTGAAGCCAGGCGCCGCGGAGGAAGGACCTCCGGGCAAGAAAGAAGACCAGGGCGTGGCCGCAGACGGGGAGAAGACCCCGCCCCGCCCCGCTGGAAGGAGATAGAAGAAAGAAGAATACAGATGAAGATGGATTACAAATAGAAGACCCGTGGATTGATTAGGATTTTTAGTTTAATGTTTATTATTTTATGGTTTTTATTTTATGGGTTCCTGATCGTGGATTGGTTCGTGAGTAAGCTGCGCAACAAGAGTCGGTGGGGCCAAGTAATGGTAAGTGAACTAAAGAAATGTATTTTATTTAACTTGTTAATTTTTTCAAAAGGTTTTTTAACATGTGTATTTTTTTTTGTGGTATATCATTTCTTGCCACTGTATGTATGTATGTATATATGTCTAGAGAGATATATACATACAGGGTAAGAAATGATGTTGTTTTAAAAGCTTGATTTGATGTGTTTTAAATTGATTTGTCTATGCTGCTATGCTTTATTGTGAGTTTAAAGTATTTTAAAATTAGATAGATGTATTCCTTGGTATTGTATTGTGTGTTGCCTTGGTTTTAAAGGTTGTATTCTGGTCGATACTGTATTTTTTCACAGGCTAAATTGTTCTGCTCCAGGCGTGAATTAGTTAATTGTTTCATTGTTCTTGATGGAGTGTGAATTGTTTAGGGATGTAAATAATGATTGCTAATTGATTTTTGTTTACTTGGTTGATTCATTTGCAGAATGTATATGGTACATAGATTTTATGCATCATATATATTGGAATGTGAGGTTTTTCATTGGTTTGTGATGATATAGATTGTGAGATCAATTAGGATAATTAAAGGAAATTGATTTTAATGTAGTGTCTGTATGGAGAAGTGTTTGGTTATAGGACAGTATGCTTTTGATAACCCTTCTACATTTATTTGTATATTGGTTCATCGTGTGTGTATATATATATATATATATATATATATATATATATATATATATATATATATATATACTGTATATATATATATCTCTCTGTATATATATACAGTATATATATATATATACTGTATATTGTTGCATGATGAAGCCACTGTACAAATTCATGGGTGAAGGGTGGGTATCAGGCCTGTGTGGCTTAACCCCTTAATCACCTTTGCGGTTATTATCTGATAAGGTGTTTAAGGGGTTAATTGATATCTGAATATACTTGCAATATATTGGCTTTGTATTGGCAATGTATTTTGTGGACTAGACAAGGATGTTGCTGGCCACGGACACTTCGTATTGATGATGTCAGTAGTACTTTATTTATTTGTATATGCTAGTTAATGTTTTTAATAATGGGCAATTAATCTATTATCCATATCTGGATAATAGTTATTTTGCACATTATTGTACTGTAGGTGTTGGGGGGAGGGTGTATGTATTGAATGTATAAGCCAGGTTTATTTTTTTTACATTCAGGGTTGGTTCCGTGGTTCTGCGTGGGACCTCTGGAGACCACCTGTGGTATCTTCGGGTATCCCAAGGGTATCAGGCTGGTGGTTCCACGGGTGACACATGCGGGGATGACGATGTGTGGTCCCACTTCTGAGGGGGCACCGCCGACCCGTAGTCTGCGGGGATGACGATGTGTGGTCCCACTTCTGTGAGGGCACCGCCGACCCGTAGGTGCGGGGATGATGATGTGTGGTCCCACTTCTGTGGGGGCACCACGGACCCGTAGTGAGCATCCGTGAGTTCCCCAGACCCCCGAGGGAACCTGTGGGTCTGACCCGGGGCTCCCAGACATCCTTGGGCCTACCGTGGGGACCCAATTGTGGCCCACGGTAGGCCCAAGGAGACCACCTGGGGGCCATGGTGCTGGCAGAATCCACAAGCAGGCCTCCAGAACCTGTGTAAAAAGGGCTGCACATAAACTGCAGGTCTGTCCAGGTGCCCTGCCAGCACACCGGGGACTCGCGTGGGGCTGCGTTATGAACCCTGTATGTAAAAGAATAAATCTTGTATTTATGGGGGGGCACAGGGGGTGGGTAATGTATTTAATAAATATAATGCTGTTTATTGTGAGTCATTGTACTGTTTTTATTATGGGTACTGGGGGTGGGGGGGGGTTCCCCAACGGTATGTGGGTAGGCCTCCCTTGTGGGTACTGACTGGGTGGTTAGGCCTAACGGGGGGGTTAGTGTGGGAGGGTATGTAGGCATCCCTAGTGGTGGGTGAGGGTGGGTTAACCCCTTAATGACTGTAGCAGTTAATAACCGCTATGGTGATTAAGGGGTTAGGGGACATTACTTTGGATGTTTTAATTTTTGTGTCTGTTTTGCAGAGGGGGCTTTACACAGACCACAGTCAAGGAGGTGGGGTTATAACCCACTCCCCCTCCCCACATTTACATACACTGCACTAACAGCATTACAGGCAGGGAGGAGATTTAACAGAAACATTAGGGGGGAGGGGGCTTTAAATCTCTCTGCCTTCAGTGTAATCTGTTTAAAGCCCCCTCCCCCCTAATGTTTCTGTTAAATCTCTCTGCCTTCAGTGTAATCTGTTTAACAGAAACATTAGGGGGGAGGGGGCTTTAAACAGATTACACTGAAGGCAGGGAGATACAGGGGATGTACTGTACTGTATGTTGTTTATTCCAATGCTTCAATGTGTGTATAATGTATAATGTTTTTTACAATTAGATAGATGTAATCCTTGGTATTGTAAGGGTTAGCTTTGGTTTTAAATTGTGTTTTCTGGTTGGTACTTACAGAATATATTGATTTTTGTTTACTTGATTGGTTAAAATAGTTGACTTGTTTGGAAGTGTTTGTATTTACTGGTACAGTAGCTTGCAATGATATTGTTAACATTCATTTGCAGAATGTATATGGTGCATAGATTTTATGCATCATTTATACAATGTAAATGCAATGTACTGTGTGGATTGGAATGTTATGTTTTATATTGTAAGATCAGTTAGGATTATTAAATGGATTATTTTTATTATTATTGTCTGTATGGAGAAGCGTTATTTGTAGGACAGTATGATTTTGATAACCATTCTACATTTATTTGTATATTGATTCATCATGTGTGTGTATATACTCTCTGTGTGTGTATATATATATATATATATATATATATATATATATATATATATATATATATATATATATATATATATACATATACAGTATATATATATTCACAGTATATACTGTATATGTATAGGGATTGTTATTATATATATACTGTATATATACAGTATATATATACAGTATATATTTATTTCTCTTCATGTATTTATTTATTTATTTAGATTTATTTATTAATTGTTGGGCTGCTATGCGTGAATTTTTTTTATTGTGGGTAGCGGGGATGGGTGAAGGGGGTGTTTGGCCCTTGGTGTGAGTTTAGGACTTGCGGGGGGGTTGCGGGTGCACTTAACCCCTTCACGGCCGTAGCAGTTAGTACCGCTACGGTCGTGAAGGCGTTAAGTGCACCCGCTACCCCCCCCCGCAAGCCCTAAACAACCACCGATGGGGCTAATACCCCCTTCACCCACCCCCACTACCCACAATAAAAAAAATTCACACACATCAGCAGCAGCACAATTAATAAATAAATCTAAATAAATAAATGAATATAAATAAATACATTTAAAATACATTTTTATTGATAGTGTAGATGTGCAGAGGGTCTCCGGAGCTGAACCGCTGTGGTTTTAGGTCTGGGGACCCCCTGCTCCCCGAGATACAGGCCCCTTTAGGGGGTGCCGGTATCCCTCTGCTCTGCTTGGTTTACAGGCCGCGATCACGTGATCGGGCCCTTTAAACGCAGAGGGATACCGGCACCTCATAAAGGGGGCTGTATCTCGGGAAGCAGGTGGTCCCCCGACCTGAAACCAACGCGGTTCAGCTCCGCAGACCCCCTGCACATCTACACTATGAATAAAAATTTATTTCAAATGTATTTATTTATAGTCATTTATTTATTTAGATTTATTTATTTATTTTTTGGCGGCTGCTGTGTGTGAGTTTTTTTTATTGTGGGTAGCGGGGGTGGGTGAAGGGGGTATTAGCCCCAACGGTGCTTGTTTAGGGCTTGCGAGGGGGTAGCGGGAGGGCTTAACCCCTTCATGACCGTAGTGGTATTAACTGCTGATACTGTACGGTCGTGAAGGGGTTAAGTGCACCCGCAACCCCCCCGCAAGTCCTAAACTCACAACAAGGGCCAAATACCCCCTTCACCCACCCCCGCTACCCACAATAAAGCGGGCACGGTGAGTTAACCCCTTCATTGCCTTAGCGGCTATCCGCTATGGTAATGAAGCAGCATTTCTGTATTTTAATAATATTGTGCAGGAGCAGGGGGGGTCCCTGAGCATGAATTTCTGGCTCAGGGAACCCCCTGCTCACTGTACAATATTATTAAAATACAGAAATGCTGCTTCATTACCATAGCACATAGCCGCTAAGGTAAGGAACGAGTGTTTATTTATATATGTTTTTTATTCATACTGTACATGTGCAGAGGGTCTCCGGAGCAGAAACGTTTTGGTTTTAGGTCTGGGGACCCCCTGCTTCCCGAGATGCAGGCCCCTTTAAGGGGTGCCGGTATCCCTCTGCTTTGTTTACAGGCCGCGATCACGTGATCGGGACCTTTAAACGCAGAGGGATACCGGCACCTCATAAAGGGGGCTGTATCTTGGGAAGCAGGGGGTCCCCAGACCTGAAACCAACGCGGTTCAGCTCCGGAGACCCCCTGCACATCTACACTATCAATAAAAATGTATTTTAAATAATTTTTAATGTGCCGATGTTTGCGCAGAGGGAGCAGCGGTTCTCTCTCTGCTGCAAACACATCTCGGCCCCCCGGCCTATAGTATCATTGATGTGCATATACAGTACTGTATGTGTATGTTAGGGGTTATAGGGGTTGTTGTTATATAGTATATATATATATATATATATATATATATATATATATATATATATACATATACATATATATACTGCATTACAATTCATGAATTTATGCCATCTGGCGGTCACGCGAAGCATTGCAGCCTAGTAAATCCTGAACCATTATTAATTAACACATCAACCGCGCGTCAGCCATGTAATGCGCCTGGCTGGGAAGGCAAAAGGAGCCCGGCATGCTCCGGGTGAACAGAGTGGCATTCCAGGAACATGCCAGGTACACATGCCAGTGATTACTAAGAATAAATGCTGCCGCCGCAGTAGACAATGCAGTCTCCCCTCCCCCACTGATTGTAGCAAGCAAAATCCCCCCAAGGTGAAATATATCCTGCATCAGATGGCGAGGGATGCAAGGATAAGGCAGAACCATATGGTGCCCCATCATCTCTGCCTCTACCCAATCCCATCGCCTATAGTCCAGGAGTTGGTGGAGGATACTGGGTGACTCCAACATCTGAGCCCCCACTGCCCGATTATATAGTATAGGCTTGGCAAGGAAATCGACCCCCCCCCCCCCCACCACCACCACTACCCTTCCTTTCCTCGTCACGGAGACGAGACTCCAGGCCTTTAGTTGGTCTCGGTAGTATGTTGGCAGCACTGAGAGGTTTCTACATAACCCCTCGGGCTTGATCATAAATAGTTGCCGGTCATTCTCCATATTGCACAGCTGGCACCACTACGGAGGTGGATCTGCATAAAAGTATCTCTGCAGGCATTGGAGGCGCAATGTGTGGATTTGGGAGCGGATACACAACACTCCCTCATGGGAGTCTCAAAACACCTGCAGAGACCAAATGCTTCCCCATCCAGAGGAAGTCCAGCAATTTCCTCTCGGTCTTGCTGACATATTCAGGGGTAGAACTCATGGCTGTCAACTGGTGCCACTTGATTTACAAACAGCAAACCTATCTTCATGTGCAAAACATTAGTCGGTCTGTACAGTACTGTAGCAATTCTAACAACTGCAGAAATGTGTCGATCAGCATTTAGATTTGGATTTTGAACGTCCCTCATGTATACTTTTTCTGCTTGTTGATCTTATTGCAGGTTTTAATCATCTACCTGCAAGGATTCCTGAGTCCGTAAGAATCACTTTGATTTAACTTTAAGATACAGTATACTCAAGTGTATTTGAAAGATTTATGCCTAGCAGACTAATCATTCACCTAATGATAAGCAAATTCAACTACAACTATCAAATGAGCATTCTATTTTATGTACAGTATCCTGTAGCTGAAACTTTATTCTATATGTATATGTTATTGTTATCATATTTAAACAATCTACAGCAACAACCAGTCAGCCAAGCATTACAGGTGCAGTTTCCACCTAGGACCTAAGGGAATTTATTGTGGCGAAACATTAAATGAGTTACAGTGGTGAGAAACAAGTTTGTGAACCCCAATGATAATTACGGAAATTCCATCGTTTTTCCATGATAGCCTTCTTGAATCAAAACCAGTCTTTTCTTTAATATTCAATAGGGTTTATATTACTAACCAATTCCATGTCTTTTGAAACAAAATGATGTATGAATAAAAAAACAAATGAGTAATTAAGAGTAAAGGTGTTTGCAAAGGCAAGTGAAACACTGGATTTATCAGCTAAATTAAAGAGGATAATTAGAATCAGGAGTTTAAATAATTAGGTAGATCATCAGGGCTTAGTTTTTGAGGTCCCACCCTACATAACGATCAGAAACTTTGTAAGTTTACATGTCACCATACAAGTGTGGAAACATGTCATGCCATGATAAAAGAAAACTCTGAGGACCTCCGAAAAGTAGTTATTGATGCTCATCAATCCAGAAAGGGTTACAAAGCAATTTCTAAGAATCTGGGGCTCCATTAATCTACTGTCAGACAGTCTAAAAATGGAGAGAGTTCAAGACCACGGTCACTGTACCCAGGAGTGGTCATCATACCAAAATCTCTCTAAGAACAAATCATCCAGGAAGGCACAAAGAACCCCAGAATAACATCCAAGGATCTGCAGGCCACTCTCACCTTGGCTAATGGGAGTGTTCATGACTCAACTATCAGAAAAAGACTGAACAAGAATGATGTTCATGGAAAGATAGCCAGGAGGAAACCACTGCTCTCTAAAAAGAACATTACTGTCTGTCTGAAGTCTGCCAAAGAGCACATAGATGATCCACAAGACCTCTGGAACTATGTTCTCTGGAAAGACGAATCAAAGGTAGAACTTCATGGCTTCAATGAGTAACGTTATGTTTGGGGAAAATCAAACACTTCATTCGAAAAGAAGAACCTCATCTCAAGCATGGTGGTTGGAGTATGATGGTTTGGGCCTGCTTTGCTACCTCAGGAGTTGGACGACTTGCCACTGAATTCTACAGTGTTTTAGAAGATTTTAGTGGAGAATGTCAGGCCATCCATCCATGAGCTGGAGCTGAAGCGAATGTGGGTCATGCAGCAAGATAATGAGCCTAAACATACAAGCGGATCTATAAAAGAATGGCTGCCTAAAAAGAAATTCCACATTTTAGAATGGCCTTGTGAAAGTTCGGACCTAAACCCTATCGAAATGTTGTGGCAGAACCTGAAGTGAGTTGTCCATGCAGGGAAGTCCTCAAATGTCACTGAGTTGAAGCAGTTCTGTAAGGAGGAATGGGCCAAAATTCATCAAAACCGATGTGAGAGACTGACCAGCAGGTAAAGGAAATGATTAATTCAAGTTATTGCTGCTAAAGGGGGTAACACCAGGTACTGAATCTAAAGGTTCACATACTTTTTCACACATGGATATTGAATACATTTTATTTAATCATTTGTGGATTTATAAATGTTGAAAAAGTATCATGTTTTTGTGTCATTTGTTTGATCAGGTTAGCTTGATCTATTATTAGGACTTAGATTAAAATCTACTAACATTTTAGGTTTGAAATATGTGAAAATCCAAGGGGTTCACAAATATTTTCTCGTTACATTATATGTACTGTAAGTGATAGACACCAATATGAAAAAAAAGTGTTTTTAAAAATGTTTCATGATAACTAAATAGTTCAGAGGGTTCAATCTGTACCTAACCTCTCTTGATAAGACTGTGTCTGGGATCTTGCATAAACAGCCAATTATCAATCCCCACTTTTTCCTTTGAGCTTCATGTCCAGTGATTCTGATTCCATCACTTGCCAAACAACTTAAAGGGGAAGACAATAAGATTCAGATTTACTAATATTTTCTAAAAGGTGCTTTGCGAAAAGACACCTTCAGGAGCTTGAATGGGCCAAAAGGTGTCTTTCAGATCTGAAACATGTCCTACGGCATAGCTTTGCTTAGTATTTAGGGCCTTAGAGCCTAGATTCACTCAATTCCATTTAATTGAGGTTGCTTGAAACAGGAATGGCTGTTATTTTCCTGAGTTAAAAACAACAGCTTTAATTGAGCTCATTAGATTAGGATGATGGTCCCATTATTTTGAGATAATGCTGCGTTATTTAGGTCTTTGATTCAGATATCTCACCATGTACGAGTACTGGTTAATGTAGTGGGCGGTACAGTATATAAATGTGCCGACCCTGAATATTCTCTCACTCTATCGTGATGCTTTTTACGGTAGTGAAATTTTGTTAATGTCAGTCGTCATAGTATTTGCTGTAGTGAATACTGCTTTATCTGTAACCAGTGTTAATATAGATTAGCGTCACATTAAAATAGCT
Source organism: Ascaphus truei (assembly GCF_040206685.1). Lineage (NCBI taxonomy): Eukaryota > Metazoa > Chordata > Amphibia > Anura > Ascaphidae > Ascaphus > Ascaphus truei. Next base: position 419,958,694 of record NC_134483.1, on the reverse strand, counting down.
AACAATGCTTACTTAATCTAGCCCAAAGTGTCTGTTACTTAATAGATTTCACAGGAGCTGTTGATATTACTCGATCACGGGAGCTCTTCGTGCCTTACTCGATAAAACCAGAAGAAACCATTAGGCTATTCGCATAAATGTCCTTTTAAAGTGTTTTGCGTTGCTGGAAGGTGTCTTATGCCATAGTACTTTTTAATAAATATTGACCTTAATATTTCACTTAATAATCTGTAACATTTATGCCAGGATCTTCATTGTTTGGCAGTCGATTTACAGTACAGACTTTTTCCAACATCATCCTCAACATCCTCAAATTTGAAATCCCTTTAACATTGTGTTATAAAGGAATTACAGCTCTGCAATCTGTTTTATTTTCTTTGAGATATTACACTAAATCCAGAGAGATTTTTGAACATTTATCCAAGGACTCAAGAATGATTTGAAATGTGTTCTATATGATTTTCCCCTTGTTTATTTTGTTTATCCCTGGAAAGTACTTAACCCATTTTGCACCAGAAAGACCTAAAATGCGTTGCAAATGAATCTATTGAAACAACTACAAAGTACCTCTCCTTGAGGGGCCATTAATTCTATTTTTGTAGGTTAACTAATTGGCAGTCATTTCTTGTCCTGGCATTAGTCTATGTGAAGAGTATTGTATAATGGCAAGTTGGCAGAATACAGCAGTTTGTTGCGTCTGTCTCCTCGTTCATCATAGTGTTTATTAACATATATCTATGTGTTCATTGTTCATTATAAAGCAGTTCTGACAGACTGGTAATACAATGGATAGGACACATTCATTACATTTATTTATATAAACTGACTTTGTATCAGATGATAGCTTGGAATGTGGATACCAGCTGATAGCATGTTATACTTTCAATGCTCATGTGAAAAGCAAAATAAATATGTAATTATATGAATGATGTAATGATACAATTAATCTCCTTCTACCACATCTGCATTGATAATTTGATATTATGTGTAATTAATTATGTTACGGTGCACATACTCTAACTGAAGCTCACAAATCAGGAAAAAAAAAATATATATATATATATATATATAAATATATATATACAGTTGTATTTACATTTATAAATATATATATATATATATATATATATATATATTGTGTTGCCGACACAACATTGCAGTCTCTTTTATCCCAAATGAGGCAGGAAACACTGTATTTCTCTATACTTGGGGTTTATTTACATGGATAAATAATACGGATAGGCCCACCGTCCCTTATCTTTAGTCCTTTAAGGTCCTCTGCAACCAGACGTCACTGCTTCAGAATGGCTCTCTCACAGCAGTGTCTCTCACTCTCTGCAAGCTTTTTAAACCAGCTCCTGGTAGCTGGGGAGCTCATCTGTCTCCCCCCCCTTCTCTGGGGAAAAACTGTCTCTCAGTGCCTTGCTGCTTCCATACTCTTAAGGCACTCCCTGATTGATCAGCCAGCAGGTGAGCAGTCATGCCAGAGAGGATTAACTTAACTCTCTGTGGTGAAAAAGTCAAATAGCTGCTCCATTCAGCGCCTAGAGAACAGCAATGGCACCACATATCCCTCCCCCCAGCGAAACATTATCCTGTGAGCGGCCTGTGCACTATTCCTGTGCACCCACCTCTTTGTCAGACATTGGCCCTTCCCTCTCCCTTTTTTTTTTCTTGCCTTCCAATTTAGGAATTTTCTTTTTGGGGTAATTACCAGGCCATCTGGGCCTGAAGACTGGTACCTCACTGTCTCCTTGTCTTGTGCCACCTGTGCGGTCTTTCTCCTCTTACGATCACGGGCACACTTCTGTCCCATTCGCGGCTGTCTCTTCACAGTGACTGCCCTCATAGCAAGGAATCCACTTTGGGTCCCCTGGGCACTGCAGTATGACTGAATTCCCACTGTGCTACTCCATAGCACCTTGGTCTTCCCATTCCGTGCCACGTGGAAGAGTAGACTGTAGTACTGCAACGGTATTGTAGTCATTCTTCCTTGAGTGCCTCACTTGCCTAGGCAGTTCAAGCTTTGTCATCTTATTTTCCAACTGAGCGGTGTCCCCAGTTCTCATGGTACCGTTGTCTTCACGGGCATTCGTTTCTCTGGAATACAGACGCTTGGGCTGGGCCAATACCTTTTTCTCCAACTTCAGCTGAGAAACCTCCTGTTGGGCAGCAGTAGAGTCCAACATAGCCTCATGCTCAGTCTTTAGGGCCTCGAGTATCTCATCCAGGTCACGCTTTTGTTTCTCTGCCATCTGGCGGACAGCACGCTCAGACTCCAGGTCCTTCCTCAGGACTTGAAGCTGTCCTTCTACAATTCTTTTTTCACTCAGTGTAGCTGCCAGTTCAGCTTCTTTGGCGTTGAGTCGCGACTCCACATCTCCTAGCTGGTTCAGCGCAAGGCTTAAATCTGTTTATTTTCCTCTATTTCTGACCTGCAACTGCCGGTGCTCCTCCCAGACCTTGTCCAGCTCCAGCTGCAGTCAGGCCCTCTCATTGGCCATGTGGTCCAGCAGCTTGCGAGTATCGTCCATCTCGGTTTCATAGCGCAATGTCAGGCAAGCCATCCTGACGGACGGTCACCTCCTCCCTCTTGGCGAGCTGTCTTTTTCGCTCAGCAATCTGCGTCTGCAGCTCTTCAATTTGATCCTGCAAGTCCCCTCTCAGGGCCTTCATCTCTTCCCGGTGCTTGCTCTGGGCTTGCATCAGCGCCTCCTTCATCTTTTGGAGCTCTGCAGTTTTTGTAGCTAGGACTGCCGCTGCTTCTGTTTTCCAGGCCTCTTTCTCCTTGGTGTACCGACTCATGGGGATGGAGCTGCCTCTCTGCTTCTCCATCTCCTGCTCCATTCTCTGAACCTTCTCCCGCTCCATCTCATATAGAGTCACCTGGCATCTAAGCTCCGCCCCCAGCGATGCTCTTGTGGCATACAGCGTGGCCCTCAGCTCCTCATGCTGTTCTGTGGGGACATACTGGGTACTCAGCCGTTCCCATAGCACTCGCTGCTTCTCCTTGGCCGCTTGCAGACTTGCATGTAGCTCTTGCAGCTGTCTCTGCCATAGGTGCGCTGCTTGTGTGTGCTGCTCCAGGGAGACACGTTGCATCCTCTCAGCATTCTGCAGTGCTTCCTGCACCTCTAGCATTTGCTGGATCAATTGCTTCTCCACTTTCCCTGCTTGGTGAAGCTTCTTAGCACCTTTACTGATCTGGTCAGTCAAGTCTGAATTTTTCTGTCCCAGGCTTGTATTTGCTCTTTTTACCATTACTAAATGAGTCAGGATCTCTTCCTCAGCATCCTTCAATTCACAGACCTATTGTCGTGAGAGTTCCAGCTCTGTTTTGAGCGCGCGAGCCTCTTGCTGCGAAACTTCTAAGTCTGTGTTTAAGTTTTGCACATCTCTCTGAGATATCTCATAGCATAGTCTCCAGTCAAGACTTGTTCTCTCTGGTTCACTCGGCTCTCTGCACACGGTGGTAGCGGCAGCCTCTGTCATCTCTAGGCGTGTCGTATATATATACACACACACACAAACACACACACACACACATTCTCCCATATACACACACACATTCTCACACACACACACACACACACACACAAACACACACACACACACACACACACACACACACACACACACACACACACACACACACACACACACACACACACACACACACACACACACACACACACACACACACACACACTCTCCCATATACACACACACATTCTCCCATATACACACACACACATTCTCCCATATATGCACACACACACACACACACACACACACACACATTCTCCCATATACACACACACACACACGCACACATTCTCCCATATACACACACACACATTATCCCATATATACACACACACACACACAAACACACATTCTCCCATACACACACACACACACACACACACACACACACACACACACACACACACACACACACACACACACACACACACACACACACACACACACACACACACACACACACACACACACTCTCCCATATATATACACACTCACATTCTCCCATATACACACACACACACACACACACACACACACACACACACACACACACACACACACACACACACACACACACACACACATACACAAACACACACACACACACACATTCTCCCATATACACACACACACACACATTCTCCCATATGCACACACACACACACACACACACATTCTCCCATACACACATACACACATTCTCCCATATACACACACACATGCACATTCTCCCATATACACACACATACATTCTCCTATACACACACACACACACACACACATTCTCCCATATATACACACACACACACACATTCATATATATATATGTATATATATATAGTGGGTTTAATGGCTTTGTATCTCATCCCAGCCTCTGTCTAAAAGCTGTGTTTAAAACAGCATGCATTCACTTGAGGATTTGCTTGTGTAATACGAGCTTGAGACAAAAGGTGGCACTTAGTGCTTATTTGCATGTCATTTCCCAGAATCCCTTGCTGCAGTGGAAGCGCTGTATGCTGGGCGATAATGGGGAGATCTGTTGAAGGGTAAGTACTCTCCATGCTGCGGCCCCTCTGCTCCTTCCCTGTGATCCCCCTGGTCCCCAAATGGCTCCCTACTCCCCACCGCGGCAGCTCTCCTGTCCCCTGCTCCTGTCCCTTTCCCCTGCTCCTGTCCCCTGCTCCTGTCCCCTCCTCCTGCTCCTGTCCCCTTCCCCTCCTCCTGCTCCTGTCCCCTTCCCCTCCTCCTGTCCCCTTCCCCTCGATCCACCGATCGATGTCCGGGGCGGGAGGTCCCCGCTGCTGCAGCACGGTTGGCTTGCGGGGGGGGGACTCGGCCCTCACCACGTGCCTCCCATGCGCCAGCTACCTTCATGATGGCGCAGCCGCTGCATGAGGTGGAGGGATGTCGGCCTGCCCCCCCCCCCCCCCACGAGCTTCATGCCGCCGTGGGCTGGGGGGGAAGAAGCAGCCTGCAGCTTGGCCGTGCACTGTGACATGCCGGCGAGGGGAGCAGGGCAGTGGTGGCCACGGCGGTGCTGACTGTCACCTGGGGCACCCAGTGGGGAATACCTCGCCACGTGCCTCCCACCCACCCTGCTGATTGGGGGGGGGGGGATGTCGGCCTGCCCCCCACACGAGCGGAAGATGGGCGCGGGTGGGTGGGGGAGGAGCGTGGTGCTGGTCGCGGCCTTTTTGCCCCTGTGTGTGTGAGAATGTGTATGTGTGTGTGGGAGAATGTGTGTGTGTGTGTGTGTGTGTGTGTGTGTGTGTGTGTGTGTGTGTGTGTGTGTGTGTGTGTGTGTGTGTGTGTGTGTGTGTGTGTGTGTGTGTGTGTGTGTGTGTGTGTGTGTGTGTGTGTGAATGAATGTATATGTGTATGGGAGTATGTGTATGTGTGTGACACCAGAGGTCCCCCTCCAGTCAGTAACCTCCCCCCCAATCAGTAACCTCCCCCCCAGTCAGTAACCCCCCCCAGTCAGTAACCACCTCCCCAGTCAGTACCCCCCCCCCCCAGTCAGTAACCCCCCACAGTCAGTCACCCCTCCAGTCAGTCACCCCCCCCCCCAGTCAGTCACCCCCCCAGTCAGTAACCCCCCCCAGTCAGTCACCCCCCTGTCAGTCACCCCCCAGTCAGTGTCAGTCACCCACCCACCCCCAGTCAGTGTCAGTCACCCCCAACCCCAGACAGTGTCAGTCACCCCCACCCCCAGTCAGTGTCAGTCACCCTCACCCCCAGTCAGTGTCAGTCACCCCCCAACCCCCAGTCAGTGTCAGTCACCCCCCCACCCCCAGTCAGTGTCAGTCACCCCCACCCCCAGTCAGTGTTAGTCACCCCCCACCCCCAGTCAGTGTCAGTCACCCCCCACCCCCAGTCAGTGTCAGTCACCCCCCCACCCCCAGTCAGTGTCAGTCACCCCCCCACCCCCAGTCAGTGTCAGTAACCCCCCCACCCCCAGTTAGTGTCAGTCACCCCCCCCACCCCCAGTCAGTGTCAGTCACCCCCCCACACCCAGTCAGTGTCAGTCACCCCCCACCCCCAGTCAGTGTCAGTCACTCACCCACCCACCCAGTCACCCCTGCCCCACCAAATCACTCACCCAGCAAACCACTCACCCAGCCAGTCACTCACCCAGCCTCTCTCTCTCTGTGTATCACCCACCCTCTGTGTGTGTCACCCACCGTTACTCTCCTCTGTCTCCCCCACACTCTCTCTCTCCCCCCACACTCTCTCTCTCCCCCCACACTTTCTCTCTCCCCCCACACTCTCTCTCTCCCCCCACACTCTATCTCTCTCCCCACCACACTCTCTTTCTCTCCCCCACACACTCTCTCTCTTTCTCCCCCACACTCTCTCTCCCTCTCTCCCCCACACTCTCTCACTCCCTCTCTCCCCCCACACTCTCTCTCCCTCTCCCCCATACTCTCTCTCCCTCTCCCCCACACTCTCTCTCCCTCTCCCCCACAATCTCTCACCCCACACTCTCTCTCCCCCACACTCTCTCTCCCCCACTCTCTCTCTCCCCACACTCTCTCTCTCCCCCACACTCTCTCTCTCTCCCACACTCTCTCTCTCTCTCTCCCCCACACTCTCACTCTCTCCCCCACACTCTCTCTCTCCCCCACACTCTCTCTCTCCCCCACTCTCTCTCTCTCCCCCACTCTCTCTCTCTCTCTCTCTCTCTCTCTCTCCCCTACACTCTCTCTCTCTCCCCCACACTCTCTCTCTCCCCCACACTATCTCTCCTCTCTCTCCCCCACACTCTCTCTCTCCCCCACACTCTCTCTCCCTCCCCCACACTCTCTCTCTCTCTCTCCCCCACACTCTCTCTCTCTCTCCCCCACACTCTCTCTCTCTCCCCCACACTCTCTCTCTCCCCACACTCTCTCTCTCCCCACACTCTCTCTCTCCCCACACTCTCTCTCTCTCCCCACACTCTCTCTCTCTCCCCACACTCTCTCTCTCTCTCCCACACTCTCTCTCTCTCCTCTCTCTCTCTCTCTCTCTCTCTCTCCCCCCACTCTCTCTCCCGCACACTCTCTCTCTCCCCCACACTCTCTCTCCCTCTCCCCCACACTCTCTCTCTCTCCCCCACACTCTCTCTCTCTCCCCCACACTCTCTCTCTCTCCCCCACACTCTCTCTCTCCCCACACTCTCTCACTCTCCCCACACTCTCTCTCTCTCCCCACACTCTCTCTCTCTCCCCACACTCTCTCTCTCTCCCCACACTCTCTCTCTCTCCCCACACTCTCTCTCTCTCTCTCTCCCCACACTCTCTCTCTCCCCACACTCTCTCTCTCTCCCCACGCTCTCTCTCTCTCCACTCTCTTTCTCTCTCTCCCCACTCTCTCTCTCTCTCCCCCACTCTCTCTCTCTCTCCCCCACACTCTCTCTCTCCCCCACTCTCTCTCTCTCCCCCCACTCTCTCTCTCTCCCCCACACTCTCTCTCTCCCCCACACTCTCTCTCTCCCCCACACTCTCTCTCTCTCCCCCGCACTCTCTCTCCCCTACACTCTCTCTCTCTCCCCTACACTCTCTCTCTCCCCTACACTCTCTCTCTCTCCCCTACACTCTCTCTCTCTCCCACTCTCTCTCTCTCTCCCCCACACTCTCTCTCTCTCTCCCCCACACTCTCTCTCTCCCCCACACTCTGTCTTCCTCTCCCCCACACTCTCTCTCTCTCCCCCACACTTTCTCTCTCTCCCCCACACTCTCTCTCTCCCCCACACTCTCTCTCTCCCCCACACTCTCTCTCTCTCCCCACACTCTCTCTCTGCCCACACTCTCTCTCTCTCCCCACGCTCTCTCTCTCCCCACTCTCTTTCTCTCTCTCTCTCCCCACTCTCTCTCTCCCCCACACTCTCTCTCTCTCCCCCACACTCTCTCTCCCTCTCCCCCACACTCTCTCTCTCTCCCCTACACTCTCTCTCTCTCTCTCCCCCACTCTCTCTCTCTCTCACTCCCCACACTCTCTCTCTCTCTCTCTCCCCCACTCTCCTCTCTCCCCCCACTCTCTCTCTCTCCCCCACACTCTCTCTCTCCCCCACACTCTCTCTCTCTCCCCCGCACTCTCTCTCCCCTACACTCTCTCTCTCTCCCCTACACTCTCTCTCTCCCCTACACTCTCTCTCTCTCTCCCCTACACTCTCTCTCATTCCCAGTCTCTCTCTCTCTCCCCCACACTCTCTCTCTCTCTCTCCCCCACACTCTCTCTCTCCCCCACACTCTCCTCTCCCCCACACTCTGTCTCCCTCTCCCCCACACTCTCTCTCTCTCCCCCACACTTTCTCTCTCTCCCCCACACTCTCTCTCTCCCCCACACTCTCTCTCTCCCCCACACTCTGTCTCCCTCTCCCCC